>NC_079448.1:49528081-49600581 GCF_903798145.1 Danio aesculapii | reverse complement strand
AATAGTAACTTAAATAATATTTAAATTGGGGCATCACGGTGGCACAGTGGGTAGCACGATTGCCTCACAGCAAGTAGGTCGCTGGTTCGAGCCTCGGCTGTGTGGAGTTTGCATGTTCTCCCTGTGTTGGCATGGGTTTCCTCCTCGTGCTCTAGTTTCCCCCACAAGTCCAAAGACATGTCTGTAGGTGAATTGGGCAAGATAAATTGTCTGTAGTGTATGTGTGAAAATGAGTGTATGGATGCTTCCCACTGATGGGTTGCACCCATAAGGGCATAAAACATGTGCTGGATAAGTTGGTGGTTCATTACGCTGTGGCAACCCCAAATTAATAAAGGCCCTAAAGCCCTGCTCACACTGAGATTTCAGCCATGATTGTGTCATCTGAGACAAATTTGGGAAATCCTAAAAGATTCCTGAAATCCAAGGCTAAAATCTGTGATCTTTGATCGTTTGACATGTTCACAGACAGCTGCTTAGTGCCCGTTGCGATCAGATCAGAAGATTTCAGACACTTTCCTGGAGTGTGACACCAGCAGCGATGAGTGTCAATCCAACAACCAATAGGAGCTCAAATCTGAAGACGCATTCCATGCGACAATTGAAATGACTGCGGGGAAACGTCAAAACAGTTTTTTCCTGGTCTTATTATTGAGACACGCCGTGTGCAAAGTTGCCACTACTGATTGTTTACGTTTGCTGTGAGAAATCATTTCAGTGAAAGATGGAAGGTGGATGATGTCAAACTCCTGGGGGAGGGGGGGCGGTTCTCTTGTGTTTGGCGCGTCTTCACTGTCGTTCAGTCTGACTTTATGACAGCTGGGATCTTACAGAGTGACATGAGAGCTATGTTCCTGCAGTCTGACATCGTACAATCGTTCAGGATTATTAAAAAAAATAATAAATAAAAATAAATAAATAGCAGTGTGAGCCGGCCTTTAGCCAAAAAGAAAATGAATGAATGAATGAATGAATGAACATTTAAGTTACAGTTAAAGTCAAAATTATTCATCCTCCTGCAAGTTTTTTTTTTTTTTTCAAATAATTCCTAAGTGGGGTTTATTCATAAACTAATTTCGAGAGGATCACGTGCTTATGATTTATCACAGCCGGTCACGTATTAAGCTAATCAGTATCATCCAATCATATGAGCCATAAGCTACTATAAATAACCACAGTTTTCAGTCCACTTTATCTTCGTTTGGAAGAAACCCCCCTTCCTCCCCATTCTCCTCCTTCACTATAGATCGGGCGGCACGGAGGCCCAGTGGTTAGCACTGTTAGCCCCACAGCAAGAACACTGCCAGCCCTGGTCCTGCCAGCTCGGTAGGTGTTTCTGTGAGGAGTTCGTATATTCTCCCCGTGTCCGCGTGGGTTTTCCCGGGGTTCTCCGGTTTCCTCCCACCATCCAAATATATACATCATGCATAACAATCAAGCATTTGTCTAGCCCCCTTTTTTCCTCACGTGTTCCCATAGCTACTGCAGATGGGGAGTTCTGAGATCCACCGAGCTCAGGCTCCCCTCTCGCTCTGCGAACGGGAGGAAGCCCCAGGCTCGAGGATCCCTTGAGCTCGGGGCTCTCTCCCGGGACAGCATGCCAAACAAGCTTTTGATGAATCATCAGCTAAGTGTGAACTCTTGAAATGTTGTTTAACAGAGCAAGAAATTTTCATGTACTGAAAAATTCATAAAATAATATGTACTGTCATATTGGCATAGATAAAAGAAATCAGTAATAAGAAATTAGTTATTAAAAATCCTGTTTGGAAATGCGTTTCAAAAATCTGCTCTCTGTTAAACATAAATTGGGGAAAAATATACAGGAGGGGTTATAATTCAGGAGGGCTGTGAGTATAACACTTGATATAGAGCTATATTGAAAAATACATATGCATTAAATGATGTTGATACAATAAAGGATCTTATTTTCCAGATGAAAACAGGCTAGTTTTATGGCGTGAGGTCTTCTATCCGTATGTAGTAGATGAAGAACCGTCTCATTGCCTTCATTTAACGGTCTGTGAAACAGCTGAACAGAAACTCATGGCCACAGTCTCTAATGTTCTTGAATCCAGTCGTCCATGTGATTCAAATCATCTGTTTAATAGATGCTGCCTAGCAACAAATAAAGTTTTTTTTCTACAAAACAGACACTGTTCATGCACTCAATACAATCAGCAGTTCCAGACCATTTGTGTCCAGTTCCGAGAAGCTCAATAAATTCAGAGCTAACAGTGGAGATGTGTGAAGCAAACAGAGGTGATCTGTATTTTTGCAGCATGTTTTTCTAGACTGTTGTTTACGCGTTGCACTTGACATTATCGGTTATGAATTTTTCACAATAACGCAATACTAAGGCAGATAGGAGCAATTTGACTGCAATGAATATCCAAGCTGACACCAAGAGTTCACATAAAATGCTAGATACAGATGTGTGTATGGTCATGTGTTATTAATATGATGGTCTCTTCTTTCTTTACATTGTTCATAAACACTAACAACCAAAGACACTATTGAATTTTCTGGGTTTACAATTCATAAGTATGCGTTGGAGTAAAACATCATTTTTGTTTTGTTTTGCAAACTACTAATGCCATTTCTTCTAAATCTAAAATAAAAAATGTCAATCTCCAGCCTCCAGCATCTAGACTGCAGCTCTGCACAGGCAGTTTGGCCAGAGGAGAAATGGACGTGCCCGACTGAGGCTGATTTCTCTCAAGGTTTTTTTTTTCCTGCACTTTCGTCAATTGCTGAAGTTTTGTCGCCACTGTCTTGCTTGGTTTGGGACTTGTTGAGCTGCGCATTGCTGGATTTGCTTCATCAGTGTTTAGATTTTTTACATAAAATTTGTAGTAAACAGTTTGTTAAATATAATAAGCAATAACTTTCCACATTTGTTGTGGGCTACAGGCTTACTCTTTTATGTGTCAATTTAGTGTTTGGCAATTTATTTAGTTTTACAGTATACACACATATATACAGTATACACATATATACACATACTGTATATACACACACACACTTACATATATATACACACACATTTACATTTATCAGACGCTTTTATCCAAAGTGACTTACAAATGAGGACAAGGAAGCAATTTACAAAACTATAAGAGCAGCAGTGAGTAAGTGCTATAGTCAAGTTTCAGGCGTGTAAAGTCTAAGAAGCTGAGCATTAGTAAATGTTTTTTTTTTTTTTTTTTTGAGAGAGAGCACAGTTAGTGGTATAGCCAGAGAGGCAGTTGCAGATTAGGAAGGAAAGTGGAGACTAAACAGTTGAGTTTTTAGTCATTTCTTGAAGACAGCAAGTGACTCTGCTGTTCTGATGTAGTTAGGGAGTTCATTCCACCAACTGGGCAGATTGAATGCGAGAGTTGGGGAAAGTGATTTCTTCCCTCTTTGGGATGGAACAACGAGGCGACGTTCATTCACAGAACGCAAGTTTCTGGAGGGCACATACATCTGCAGAAGTGAGAGCAGATAAGGAGCAAAGCCAGAGGTCGCTTTGTAAGCAAACATCAGAGCTTTGAATTTGATGCGAGCAGCAACTGGCAGCCAGTGCAAACGGGTGAGTAGCGGAGTGACATGTGTTTTTTTGGGTTCATCAAAGACCACTCGTGCTGCTGCGTTCTGAAGCAGCTGAAGAGGTTTGATAGAGTTAGCTGGAAGCCCGGCTAGTAGAGAGTTGCAATAGTCCAGTTTGGAGAGAACAAGAGCTTGAACAATGCGTTGATTGAACAATGCTTGAACAATGAGTTGATTGACACACACAGAGCAAGGAAATTTTCACAGTATGTCTGATAATATTTTTTTCTTCTGGAGAAAGTCTTATTTGTTTTATTTTGGCTAGAATAAAAGCAGTTTTTAATTTTTTAAAAACCATTTTAGGGACAAAATTATCAGCCCCTTTAAGCTAATTGTTTTTGGTAGTCTACAGTTACATTCTACAGTTGTATAACCATTGTTATACAATAACTTGCCTAATAACCATAACCTGCCTAGTTAACCTTGTTAACCTAGTTAAGCCTTTAAATGTCACTTTAAGCTGTATAGAAGTGTCTTGAAAAATATCTAGTCAAATATTATTTACTGTCATCATGGCAAAAATAAATCAGTTATTAGAAATAAGTTATTAAAACTATTATGTTTAGAAATGGGCCAAGCAGTGGTGCAGCAGGTAGTGCTGTCGCCTCACAGCAAGAAGGTCACAGGTTTGCCTTGGCTTGGTCAGTTTTGCATTTCTGTGTGGAGTTTGCATGTTCTCCCTGCGTTCGTGTGGGTTTCCTCCAGGTTAGGGTTTCCGGTTTCCTCCAAAGACATGTGGTACAGGTAGGCTAAATTGTCCGTAGTGTATGAGTGTAAATGAGTGTGTGTGGATGTTTCCCAAAGATGGGTTGCGGCTGGAAGGGCATCCGCTGCGTAAAACAAGTGCTGGATAAGTTGGTGGTTCATTCCACTGTGGCGACCCCAGATTAATAAAGGGACTAAGCCAAAAAGAAAATTAATGAATGAATGCTTAGAAATGTGTTGAAAAAAAATCTCTCCGTTAAACAGAAATTGGGGGAAAAAATAAACCGGTGGGCTAATAAATCTGGGGGTTTAATAATTCTTACTACAACTGTATATATTTAAAAAAATATATACATTTACTATTTTCCCAAGTGTATAGCTACCACTATTAGAAAATACCAGCATTCGGTACATACTTTCAGTATTATCTTTGCTTGAAAAGACCCAATCTAATCCTCTTTATATGAAATAAGCCTGCTCCCAAGCAGATTTGAGCTACCAAAACTGTTGCTATGACAACATCTCTCGGATGAGTTTTGAAGAACGAAACGATACTGGATCATGTCAAATCGTCAATAACCAAATCCAGCTTATGGCGTAATCCTGGTACGAAGAACGAACCCCTGAACTAAACTGAACAGACACAGTTTCAGTTTACTAGAACTTCTACGTTAAGCTGCTTTGACACAATCTACATTGTAAATGCGCTAGAGAAATAAAAATGAATTGAAAAACATGAGGTTGGTCAAAATACCATGTTCATTTTTAGACACAATACTAGTGTTTTAACTTCAGAAGTGTTGCTAAAAGCAATATTTGGTGGATTAAACCTACTTATTAAAGGAGACCTATTATGCCTTTTTTATTTTAAAGTGTAAAATAAGTCTAATGTCCCTAGAGTGTAAAGTTTAAGTTGAAAATTCACCATAGATAATGTTTCATAACTCTTTGAAACTGCCTCTTTTAGGCTTAGACTTTTTTAGGCTTTCATCCAAATTATACCATTTTGGTGACTGTCACTTTAATTTCAAATGAGATTGTGGTCCTAGCCCAATTTTGAATTCCTATGCATTAGCATAGCAGCAGATACAAAACAGCTGCTATTCACTCAGGAGATCATCAAAAATGGGCAGGACTTTCTCCATTCTATGACACGTAGGCCACAGCCATATGACACTGCAGCCCAAGACTGGTTACTCACTAAAGCTATGCAGGGCTGAGCCTGGTCAGTACCTGGAAGGGAGACTACATGGGGGAAAAGGGGGCACTCAACTGCGGTCTGTGTCAGTCCTAATGCCCCAGTAAAGTGAAGGGGACGCTATACAGCCAGTGATGCTTTCTTTCGAATGAAATGTTAAACGGAGGTCCAAATTCCCTCCATTGGCCCTTACCAATCATGACCTCCCAAACATCCCCATCCACTGAATTGGCTCTATCACTGTCTCTCCACTCCACCTATAGGTGGTGTGTGGCAAGCACATTGGCGCCATTGTCCTGTGACTGCTGACGCATCATCCAAGTGGAGTGGTGTGGAAAGACCCCCCTCGTGATTCTAAAGAGCTTTGGGTGTATGGCCATGCACATTAAATGCGCTATATAAATACACATTACATGTACACAAGGTAGAATGTCAATAAAAGTGTTTTCAAAGTGTTTTTCTGAAGATATATATATATATTTTTTTTACCGTTAGCGGCTGCATTAATCACACACTGTTTCCACATTATAAAACACCTTTAAAAAGATTTTTGCATAATAGGTCCCCTCTAATGCAACAAATAAATCATTTGTTATTTTGACCAATTGCCAATCTCTGTGAACATGCAAATGACAAGGTTTTAATTTGAAATTAAGATCAAATGGTTTCAGATCGGATTATATTATTATACAAAAATATTATAATTGCTTATTTAAATAGATTTTTAAGGGATGCTGCCAAAACCTTTAAAAAATACTTGAATTATTGGCTTCTTTTACTCTTTTGGCTGTGACCTTTTGCAGTCAAGACTTTAAATATCCATTCTGAAAAGGCCACATAAACAAACAGAAAGAGAAGAGAAACACAGACCACATAATCACGGCAGATAAATACAGACAACAATCACTACACACACTGATTTATGTAATTTACTCCTGAAATATTATGTTGTGTATTATCAATACATTTCATCCAACGTTTCCTAATGTTGGGATCAGTAACGCAAATACTGAATTTTCCATCTTGGTTCTGCACAGTCTTGTTGTCTTCAGAGCATCTTTATTGTTTGATTTCGGCATAGACCTCACATTATTTGCCTATTACAGTGAAAATTGAAAAAAAAAAAAATGTCTGCGCCAAGCTCAAAGTTGAAGTACTGTGCTACAAGTAGCTACAATCAGAATAACAAAATTAAACCACATTATTCTTGTGCTTATAATATTTATCTATTTTCTACAGGGTTGAGAATAAGAAAAAACAAACTGCAAAAACTTGTTTAATGGACCTGTCAGGGGAAAAAAACCCATCTTGCATTTATATAAAGCTTCTTCATCTTGGGATAGCAGTTACAATGTTTATCCCTCTGCTTATTTTGGCAAGTTTTTGAATTTTGTCTTTCATTTCTGCGAGTATGAATGTATTTTTCAACCCAGGCTCATCATTGATACGTACCGCTATCTACATTTCTGCAGAGCACGAAATACATCCCAGGAGCTATGTTGTTTTCCAGTTCTTATTTTCAAGAATCCACCAGAGGCCACTGTGTACGCATTTTCAGATCTCAAACTTCTCTCGGGAGTGCCATTCGTGCCTGCTGTACTCTCATTAATCCATCAGAGGCCACTGTCAACTGACTGACTGATCGATTGTTTACCCACCCCCTTCCCTAAACCCAACCGATAGTGTTTTCAAAAGCCCTGATTAACCTGCGCACCACCTTCCCTAAACCCAACTGATAGTGTTTTCAAAAGCAATCCAGAAAAAGAAAAGCCCTTGTGATTTACCACGTTTTCAGATCTTACCACGCTTTCACCCTCTTATTTAGTTCTTTATTAAATTTTTTGCCTTTTGTTTTTGTTTCACCTGCTTTCTGGAACCGTTCTTCATCAGAATCGAACCCTGTCATCGCGATCACCTCCTCTCTGTGTCTCAAGTCTGCCAACGTACATGGCGAGCTACTGGGCAAACTGGTAACAGTGGAAAAGCCGTCCACACTGAGATGAGCAGTTAGCTGGTAGCGTAAAAATAAACAGAAGTCGCCCCCGGCATCATACCACCCAATAGCTTTAATTTTAAAGGCTAAATGCAGCCATAAATAGCTCTAGCTACATAAGCCACGCTCTCAAAAAATGTTTATGGGGGTCTGTTTTCATAATGAGCCTGTGTTGAGATTTTTCCATCAGTTATGATTCTAAACAACCTGCTGCTGCAGTAGCCACGCCCCAAACTCTTGCTATTGGTCAATGTGGAGAATGACTGACAGATTTTAACAGATCTCCCTCAATGTTCTGGATGTACATAGGAGGCTCAATATGTACTTTTTTAATGAAGATTAAAGCCAATAAATGAAACTCAAAGAGTAACAGAATATATTTTGACATTCACAAATCTTATCAGACATCCACAAGAAACATTTATTCCTCTAACCAAAATACAAAACAGCTTGGGTAGAATTGCTGGCATTCTGAACTTCTCATTGTAAAGGTTTGGTTGATATTTTCTATGACATCTATGCATCTAAGAGTCTTTAATTCCAGGAGGCTTTATATATCACCCAGCATTTATGGTCTCTGGTTGGCTACAAATGTTTATTACAGAGCCCTGTGTCATGGGTTTATAACACTGCTCTAATAGGCTGTATTATATGGTCATATTAGTCCCCGTGGACATTTTATTTTGCTATTAGTTTACAGTGCAGTTAGTTTTGTGTGGGCTTTGCATAATGAATTCCTACCATAATTTAGATGTTAATAGTGTTATGCTCTTATTTGCATTTGCAATGATTTTGCAGTCGTGCTGCTGTGTGATGTTGATCACTGAGTTCTGCAGTGTCTGCGCTTTCGAACAAATCTTTTGTGTGACATTGTTTTCATGCATTATAATCTTCGAGGTTATGTATTGACGCAACATGAATCCAGTCATATTGGGTTATAAATATCCACCATCCTTTTTCTGGGTTTAATTTGCATCAGATTTGTGTGTTCTTACCGTTGTGTATTATTCATACCTTCAGCAGTTATTTATTTCTCTCTAAGGCTGTTGCGTCTCTTTTATTTCTGACAACTCATATAATCACGCTCAGTCTTGCAGTGTGTACATTTAGAATTGAACTAGAGTAGGTTTCATTATATGGGTGTTCAGTATGGAGTCATTGTTTGAATGGTTTGGCTTGATTTTTGAGGAATCTCTGCATCAGAAAAGGGAAAACAAGTGTGAACCGTATTCTCATCTGTGGTGTTGTCAGCGCTGATAAGATAAAACTGTTTAATTGTGTCAAACAGTGGCGGTTCTAGTTTAAATGGCACCCTGGGCGAACACCCCCCTAAAAAAAACATTTAGGAAGACACTATGTGGTGATTTTTTTTAATCCCTCTGGAACACATGTAATTGTCTCAAACAAACAATTCAGACAGCATACAAACAAACTGAAATTATTTACATTTCACTACATCTGGACCGATCTTGTCTTTTTTATGATGCAAAGTAATCAATTATATCCTCATATAGCCAATTAAATTAGCCCAAACCCAGGGGCGTTGCTAGATATAAAGCTCTATTAGGGGACCACCCAATTCTCAAAATACATATATTTTAAATATTTGTTATAAATAAATATAACAACTTATAGTAACACTTCATAATAACCACACACTATGAACCATTTATTAAGCATTAGCAAATAATGTAATAATTATCTGTTAAGCATTAACTTTACATTAATAAACGCAAGCAGTTTATAATTGCAGCTACAAATACAGTGTTCTTGACTTACAACCACATTTATAATGTGCTTAATTATTGTGCTTTCATATTTTGTTAATGATTTATTTTTCATTAATGCATTAAAGTATTGCATTATTAACAAACCAGTTGTTAAAGCATAGTTGGTTGTTTTTTAGGATCATTCAGAATGAGCTAGCAAATGATAAACTATTAAAAATTAACATTCATAATTAATTATTCAGGCATATAGTAATAGCTAATTTGTATGTTAATAAATGCTTTATTAACTCAATTTCATCCAGTTTTGTGACCTAATCTAAAGTGAGGACTATTTATACTTTATAAATCCTTTATAAATGACAATTAAAGGCTCAGTTATATTCTAAACAGTAAAAAAAAACATTCAATTCTATTCATTTGAAGATACACAGATGAAAAATGTATCAAAAAATAAAAAAAATCTTTGCAACCTAATCTAAAAATAAGATTACTGTACAGTTTAGACATTGCATCTTATATTATATTTTATATCTTGTATTGTTAAATTCTTATATTGTTGTTGTTTTATCCAAATTTTGTTGTATTTTGACACTCCTGTTATTCAGCAATGTTTAAACTTCACAGTAATTTTACTTTTTAGATAGGATTGCAAAGACTATTGATCATTTAATTCTGAGCCTTTAATTGTTATTTATAAAGCATAAATAGTCCTCACTTTAGATTAGGTCACACAACTGCATGAAGTTGAGTTAATAAAGCATTTATTAACATACATAGTAACTATACGCCTGATTAATAAGATATATAAACATTGATTTCAAAAGTTTATTAATCATTTACTAACTCATTCTGAATGATCTTAAAAACCTCCAACTACTCTTAAATACAATTGGTTTGTACATAATGCAATACTTAATTTAGTAATGAAACATTAACCAGTCAAAGTATGAATGTACAATAATTAAGCACATTATAAATGTGGTTATAAGTCAAGAATACAGCATTTGTAGCTGCAGAACTGCTTACTAACATTTATTAATGTAGAGTTAATGCTTAACAAATAATGAATTCACTAGATGCTAATGCTTAATAAATTATTCATAGTGTGTAGTAATTATAATGTGTTACCTAATTTATTTATGTTTTTTATAAATAAATAAATTAATTATTAATAATAATAATAATAATAATAATAATAATACAATTATTATTCTAAATAAATAACAGAAATCAATCCCAAATGTAACTGGAAAGCAATGTAAAGACACAACTAGAGTGATATGTTAAGATTACTTAAGAAATCTTTTGCATGAATATCAATTATGGCAATTTTATAAAATACAAAAAAATTCTGCCTGTCTCATGGCAGAGAATTACGTTATTATCTCCCTGACTCATTATCCCTCCCTTCAGCTTCATAGCCATGCTTAGTCAAAATAAAATAATCAATTACATAAACTTAAGCTTTCTCAACTTGCAAAACTCACTGCGTGCTGACACCTCTGCATAAAACGCTGTTATTCCGGTTTCACAGTGCACGAGCGTGCATATTTTTTCGGTGACCATCGCGATTCACACCGGGAAGCAGTGCGTGTAAGACGTGCATAGCAGGAACGGTTTTCTGCACACATGCGTCAGTTTGCTTCACCAGCGTTTCGGTTGCACATAAAGAGTAACAAACTTGCACGTGCAAAAGATGCCAAATGTGAATGGCCGCTAATGTCTTTATTCTGGGATTACCGCTTTAAATGAATACACTTGCCTAAAGTAAATTGTATCTTAAAGCTTTTGGGCATGTTTTTTTTTTTTTTTTGCACCGTCTCCCCGTGCCGTCCCCAGCAAGATGCCGTCCTGGGCGATCGCCCATATTGTCCATGCTTAAATCCGCCACTGGTGTCAAAGCATGCATTTCTGCAGGCTTCATATCCAGGCTCATCTCTGTGTTTGTTTGGATCTTGGATGGTGATGCTTATTTGATAGATTCACACTGTGAAAATCCAGCAAATAATATAGCACTTGGAAGCATTTGTGAGTTCTGACTTACAGCTGTTGGTTCAGATTGCAAATTCACTCATGTATTTAGACTAACAATGTTAGTTTATGGGTCTGTTTCTTGAAGCACATCTATTCTCAATCTGTCTGAAATGCTCTGATTGAACGCTGCTTTCTAGAAATCTGCTCTGATGATCTGATTGGCTAGCTGACTCAGTGCTCTGTGACTGGTTTCAAGCATGTGTCAGAAATGTAACCATGATTGCCATATTCAGCTTCCTGTGCTAATGTGAAAGAGGCCAGCTAGCAAAGTGCTGTGCAGGTAAACCTCACTCCTCTGAACTCTGAAAAATTATATACGGATGGATGAAAAAATGATGGATGGATGGATGGAAAAAAAAATGGAGGGATGGATGGAAAAAAAATGGAGGGATGGATGGAAAAAAAATGGAGGGATGGATGGATGGAAAAAAAACAAAGGATGTTTACTCACAAGATGGATGAAAAAATGATATATGGATGGATGAAAAAATTATGGATGGATGAATGGATTGAAATAAATGGATGGATGGATATATAGATGGATGGATGAAATGACAAACAAACTGATGTATGGATGAATAAAAACGAAAAGGTGCTCTAGTGACAGATGCTAGAGACCATGATCTCTAGCCTCCTTGTTAGAGGAACCAACTCCCATGTGGAGCTCGGTCCCAGCTCGAAGTGGGTTGGGTGGTGTAGGAACGGCAGAGGTTACATTGGTGCTGTGACCCATATGGGAGTGAGGTTTAGGGGGGTGAGTGTAACAGAAGCCAGCTAGTAAAGTGCTGTGCAGGTAAACCTCACTCCTCTGAATTCAAAAAGGTGTTCCAGCGACAGACACTAGAGGCCATGGTCTTTAGCCGTCTTTTTGGAGCAACCAACCTGGTTCGATCCCAGGTGCGGGTTGGGTGGTATATAGGGTTACAATAACAAAGCAGTTGTTCTAAACAGAGTTAATGGGTTTCTAGGATGGTGCTTTTGAAAATATGTAAGTAAATATGTAAAATAAGTGTAATATAACACCCTTTATTGAACGCATATACATAGACATTACCTATATACTGTATAACTGCAGGTCAACTATGTTTATATATTATCTTTACCTAATAAGCTTTTAACAGTTAAAGTTATTAGTAATTAATAAACTTTACCTTTCTTAATTGGATTGTAATGTAATATGCACCTTTTGTTAAGCTGCATTGAAACAATAATTATTGTATAAAGTGCTATACAAATAAACTTGAATTGAAAAGTGTTGTGTATATTTAGATTATATAAATCTTCAGCTCAAAATTCCTCTCATACTATTTTGCATAGCATATTTAATTTTGCATAGCAAGTTTTTTCTTTTCTAAGTGTGTTTACCTTTAAATGCAAATGAGCTGCTTCCTCCCATCGTCTAACAGTGATCATAACAAGGTTAACTTGGGCCTAATCCCAAATCTATCACTTAGCCTTTCCCCTTCACCATTTCCCTCGTAGAAATTTGTAATTTTTGTCATTATTATGAAATTTTATAACAAACAAGCATGTTTTAATACACTCATAACAGTGTTCGTGTTTTACTGTCATGCTTAAAAAAAAAAAAAGATAAAACTATAAATTTGGCTATAATCCATAAAAATAACTCTTGTATAGTCGTCCCACAACATACTTTCACATCTGTCACTCGATGACACTCGAATACCCTGTCAGAAAATGACAGGGAATGACCTTTTTACAGTGTCTGATATAATGTAAATGTTGGGTTTGTGTGTTTGGATGAATATGGCCACAGTGCAAATACACAGTACAGTTACAGTCTTATTGCCACATTAAATCATTATGATAACATGATATCGTTGCCTTCAGTGATTTCCTGAAGATAAATACTAAAAATAAATAAATAAATAAACACAAATGGAGTAACTAAAGCAAGAGATCACGATGACATGATAATGTGTGATTTCTTAGGGGTAAATTTTGAAGCCCTTCCCCTTCACACTCATTTTCAAGGGCCAAGGGTAGGGGGGAAAAAAATAGTATTGGGATTGGGCCTTAAAGTTTAAAAAATGCAAAATTAACAAATTGCATATAGAAATAAATCTTATTAAATGCAAGTGTTTGCTTTAATATATGTATTTTGAATGTTTTTTTATTTTATTTTAACTCATCATTTGGCTTCTTCATTAGGGATTCATTTGTTCATAGCAGAACGAACGGTCTATATTTTATTGTGTTTTTTATACATATATATTTATTTATACATACATTTCTTTGTTTGATGTATTTTTAGAGCTTAGCTCAGCAGTTTACTCCCCCAGTGTCCATCTAATGAAATCTGAGAAGAAGTCACAAAGCTTTTGCATCACACTGCCTTTTGACATCGAGTTTTGACTTTTCCTCTTCGACAGTGGTTTTGGACAACCTCTCAACATGCACTGTGAACCATTTTAAAATGCGAGCTGACTGGCCCGTGGCAACCACTGTCTAAATAAAAAATATTCAGAAAGGATTTTATGGTCTAAAGTAGTTTTGAGAGCTGCACTGAAACTCTAGTTCTGGAGAATCCTGAAATTCAACAAGGCAGCAGAGAAAACATCCTTAAGAGTGAAACAAGGCTCTTCAGAACAGCTGAGACTTGTACAAACATCACAGAGGAGAAGATGAAAGAGAAAATAAAACTGCAAGCACTTTTCTTAGATACAGTGTGATGATGTGGAATTGCAGAAACACCTATTCATCTTATCTCATGTGGTGATTTGAGAATTAAGTTTTGAATTATGTTCCTATGTATTATGCAGACTTCGAGAGAGACTTCTGATCAAAACTTTGGGAATTAAAGGTCCCCTATAAAGAAAATCTGAGTATATCTGGGCATTGTTAAATAATAAGCATCCAGTACATGGCCATACCATAAGTCTCAGAGATCAGTGTTTCCTCGTTCTCATGTAAATTCTGCAAATGTATACCTCCAATGGTTAATCAGAACACAATACAGACTGTTGCGTGACTCGTGGGCCACACCCTCAAGATTTGCATGTACTTTAGGTGACAATCTACACCATCTGGACCTGACTAGCACCCGTGTCATCAGGAGATCAGCAGCCTAAACACTGACTGATATGTCGCAGACAGGATCCTTTATCTGCACCCCCGGCTGTGTTAACGTGCTACGTTTGTAGAGAGTTTTGTTTTGAAAACGGTACATCAGATTTGTTTTCATGCAGTACCAGGCAACAACTCCAGGAGCATATCAGTTTACATGCATGACAGGAGGCAAAATGCAAGATATATAGATTAAAATGTATTCAGCTCCTCCCTGAAGAGGAATGAGATATGTTTTATGGGATCATTTGTTAATTTATCATATTTATTGTTCAAGTTGCTGCGTATGTTTCAACAAATGTGGACTGCTGAGTATAAGTGTGTACTTGGTTTAAAAGGCACTCACAAATCATTTAGCTCTTACTGTCATTTTTTTCTGACAGAAATAAACTTGATATTGTGTGCCATCATTTGCCAAACATGCCTTATGTATCTCCGGGGTGGAGCTAAATAAATATGTAAACTGTAAATATAGCATTTTGCGTTCTGAAGCAATTTTGGACATGCCTCGTGCACAGTAACACATAGTGAACAATTTGGGAAATAAAAGTCCCACATACATAGAAAGTGGAATATACGCTTAAAATAACTAAGGCAGGGAAATTTTCACTGTTGTATCACTAGAAAACGTTGAACTAATATAACGCACCCTGAGGTGAGCATGTTATTGATTTCAGAGCTTTTTTTATGGATCTCAAAGCTGCATATGATTTGGTGTCTGACATCAGGTCTGGATGAATGACCTAAAGTAGGCGTGCATGCAAATAAGGAGGGCATGACCTATGAGTCTCGTCACAGTTTGTTTTGTCTTCTGATTGGCCCATTGTCCACTAGGGTTTTACACTCGTGGAATTTACATGGGAACAAGGAAACAGTGGTGTCTGAGGCTCACGGTATGCCCCTTTCCATGTATTGATCTTTTATTATTCTACTTTGCCTTGGTATACCCAGATTTCCATTATAGGGCACCATTATCTTACCCAAGGCACATACTCAATATGTATCTATCAGAGAACAATTTATTGAATCAATGCTATATGGCACCTTTAAACAGTTATTTGACGATCAGATTCAACTGAAACATTTAACTTTAATTTATAGCAAATTAGGTGATTAATGAGTGATCAAGGTTTATACCACTACAACGCGTAATCAATTTAAGAGGCGGTGATAAATCTTCATTACTGACACATTAGAGCCTCTGGAATCTTAATGACAAACCTGATGAGATGCAGATTAAGTTGAAACGTGCACAAATATGAATATGGGTTTCCATTCAACCAAAACAGCAAAAGATAATTGTGAAGACCTGCCTGTCTTCTATATATCAATCGATAATCTGAGAGGAGCTGGGAGAAATGTCCACAGCCTTCATCCGCTAAAAGCCTTGCTGTGATGGAACCACAATCCACTTTAATTGCTTTATGAAACCCTAAGTGCTCAGTCACCTTTTTGCCTTCTGTAGGTTTGCATCTAAAGGCCAAGCTTCAGTACCTGGAAATCTGGAAAGTCTGAGATTCGTTATAATGAGAGGTCTATTTGAAATGACTAAAGGCAATCTTTTTCCGTAGATTAAAAGAATGTGCAAGTGGTATGGGAAGTGAACATTAGTCTTATAACATACAACCGGCGGGTGGAAATATTCAGCTGTGCACTTAGAGACCAATGATACTTTAAAAGAGTCAATATGATGCTGTTTTTCTTACATATATGGGTGCCTCCAAAGAGTTACAGCAAAAACATAACCGTACTGTACTTGTAGAGGAGGAAAACGGCTCATTATATATGATCAAGTATTTTTAAACTGTAAAAATCCAGATTGTTTGTGGTGAGGATTGGGAGATAGAATATATAGTTTGTACAGTATAACAAAATACTACATCTATGGGAAGTTCCCAATAAGGTAGCGGTACCAGTGTTTGTGTGTGTGTTTTATTATAGAAATTTTATTCATTTCATTCATTCATTATAAGATTTATACATTTCACTTATAGTGCATGTGGTTGGACTGTGGAGGAAACTAGAGCACCCAGAGGAAGCCCACACCAACACGGGGAGAACATGCAAACTCCACACAAAAATGCCAACTGACCTAGCCGGGACTCGAACCAGCAATTTTCGCCCTTGAATTAGTTCATGCAATACAAACTAACATTTGTTTTTATCTATTAACATGATGTATTGTTAAAATTGTGTTCTTAAATACTGTAGATATCAATCCCATCCAAATCCATGTACAGCTGTTAATATAATAGTTTTTCAAATATTTCCCAAATGCTGTTAAATGAAGAAAAGATTAACATTTTAAAATACATTCAAGAGTTCACACTTAGCTAAAGATGGTATATAAGCAAGTTTGGCATGCTGTCTCAGGAGAGAGCTCTAAGCTCAAAAGGTCCTTGAGCCATGGGCTCCCTCTCGTTTGCAGGGCGAGAGGGGAGCTTTGAGCTCAGGTAGGTCTCGAGAATTGCCCCTTTTTTTTTTATTTGATAAGAGCTGATGATAGAAAATGATTGCTATGAAGAGATATGCTGCTGGACGAGAGTTTGGCTGTAGTGCTAATTTTAGATTGATCAATTAACTTGTAGTGCATGTATTTGGAATGTGGGAGGAAACTGGAGAACCCGGGGGAAACCCCGTGTGTGTTTTATTATATAAATTGTATTAATTTCATTCATTATTTATAAGTTTTATTCATTTCACTTATAGTGTCAAACCCACGCGAGCACGGGAGGAACATGCTAACTTCGAAGAGAAACGACAGACAGCCTGTTAAAGGACTAGAACCGGTGACGTTCTTGCTGTGAGGCAACAGTGTTAATCACTGGGCCACCATGCCACCCTATAAAGGGAAAGGTGGTAGAGTAGGGGTGGATTCTTTAAAATCAAAGATGACTGTAGTGAGAAACCCTAGCTCTTTATAGTGGGTTAGGAATTGTCTGATTGGTGGATGCTGCAGAGCCAGCAGTGTTCAACCATAATCACGTGATCCTTTCGAAATTAGTTTATAAATTAACATCACATAGTTTTAATACCTAATTTATTAACTAACTGCCATGATGTGTTACATTGTGAACATTATATACAGTACATAAATACAGGTATTGAGCTATTGCAATTGCAAATTAAAGGCTTAACTAGGCTAATTAGGAAGTTAGATTAATTAGGCAATTCAATAGACAGCAGTGGTTTGATTTTAGCTGTTTTGACATTATATATTCCAATTCAAATCAAGCTAAACCAAATAAAACTTTCTGAAGAAGAAAATATACGTTGAAAAAGTGTTCTTGCTGTGTAAACAACACTTGGGAAATATTTGAAAAACAATAAATTCAGCATTTTGTCTTCAACTGTCTATAACTAAGGTAACCCATCAGTGTCAAATCACATATAGATTGCATTTTTCTAATAAAACTGATGTTTTCATGCATGACTATCTGGGCTAGTGTTCCGTCGCTGCTGTATTTACACCGCAAGATGGATCAGTGACAGGGGGTTTACACCTGTCGGTGAGACAAAAATCAAGGCTATAATCATACATTCTGAACTCTGCATTAATCCTTTTCAAAATTATAATAAATATAAAAATCACAAAAAAAAAGTACACTATCAATTGTTTGCTGTTTGCTTAAAGTACTTAAAATGAGCTGAAACCACAATTATTGAGGTATTTTTTAGGGAATAACTTAATAGTTTTATATTCTGTATCAGAATCAGAAAGAGCTTTATTGCCAGGTGTGTTCACACATACGAGGAATTTGTTTTCGTGACAGAGCTTCTACAGTGCAACAGGATAACAGAGACAGGACAAAAAACAGATAATAAATATATTTTTAAAAAAATAGAAGTAGTGAGAGCAAATATACAGATTGACAAGTGTATGTACGTGTTTATTACTATATACAACGTTATATGTGCAGCTATTATGTGCAAATTGGCATGTAAAGTGTGTTAAATAAGTGTATATGTGTATAAAAGTGTACAGCAAGTAGTGATGTTGGTTCCACAATAATTATCATCAAGTGTTCATGAGATGGATTGCTTGAGGGAAGAAACTGTTTCTGTGTTGGGCTGTTCTGGTGCGCAGTGCTCTGCAGCGTCGACCAGAAGGTAAAAGTTCAAAGAGGCAGTGTGCTGGGTGTGAGGGGTCCAGAGTGATTTTGGCAGCCCTTCTGCTCGCTCTGGATAAGTAATGAATATGACAAATCAGACACTATTTTTCTTTATTCAACAAATACACCATCGACACATTAGTTTATTTTAAAGCCCCGTTTAAATGAATCTTCAATTCACTTTGAACTAATTCGCTACAGTTCAATCCACTTAAATTTGTAAAAACAGAGTTAAATTAATGCCTTCATGTTGTCCCAACACCATCGATTGTTTGGAACCCAGTGTAAAGTGAAAAATGGTGTAAACTAATTATGTGATTCCCAATCTACATGTGCGAAAATACCTGAAAAGCAAAATGTCTCAAAACAAACAATCACAGAAGATGAACTACATATCAGATTTCTCCAATATTATGATGCTGATAGTCAACTTGTGCAGCAAGCCATCAAATCGTGAACAATTCAACTCAACAAGATGTGAATAACAACAGTTTCTCATCACGCAGACAGGATAAAACACAATTCACAGAGTTTCCTTTCAGCAGGCTTGGTTCCACTAATGCAAACAAAGATGAATCACGATGCATATCACAGGATGACAAAAACACACATCAGACGTAAAACACGGCGCCGCTCTGCACGCTGTCAGACAAACACACCAGGATTATTGGAGTAATCATGTCAGAAAAACGCATGAAAGTGTGCCGCACTTGAAACAATCCTCACGGCTGCCAAAAATAACCATCGCAACAACTTGTCAAACCACTTCAAAAGCAATGATTTTGTCAGTTGGCAAAGTATACAATTTCTTGCAAGAAGCGAAAGAAAAAAATAAAAATACTGGCTGATATCATTTTATAGTTGTGACTTGGTTTGTCACACAAAAAAGAAAAGGTGAAAAACAGACGCTTGAACTGACAGACATCACTTCCAACATGACTGCATCTGTAGTCTGCATCTGTGTTTGTGCGTGCAAAAAGAGAGAAGGTTTTTATCTGCTGTTTTTGTATGTGTAGATGATTGAGGTTTATATGCAAATGCATGAAGCAACAGAGCTGCACACATCACCCAATGGCCTGTACTTTGAAAAGCCACAATGGCAGAAAAGCTGTCGTCTTCAGAAATGGCAAAATGAATAAAAGATAAATGTCTGTCTACATTGCCCAGGGGAGATGAAGGTCAGTGTTGTCAAAACGGAGCGCGTGTGTGTGTGTGCACGCGAGAGCTTTTGTGTGTGTACCGGGAATTAACTGTTATCCATACTTCAGCAGATGTCAGAAAATTTAAAGTTAAACATTTTTGTAGTAAAATATTTCAGTATTTTAGCTGAGATGGTTTTTGCTATTCTTGTAGTGCCGTCAGCCAATCGGCAGCTCTAGAGACATGTTGCTTTAATGTTTGCATATTTGTTGACAGTCTGAATTGAACTAACTCAAACCATTTGAGGAAACCAATTGCAACAAAAAAATAAAAACTAAAAAACTAACGCTAACGACTGTGAACTTAATCAATTTGAGTAAATGAAGCAATCTGAGCACAGTAAAACCCTATATGTGAAGAAAACTCAAATTGTTTGAGGAAACCAACTACAAGAAACCATTTGAGTTCAAAAACTAATCTATTAGAGTACTGTGAACTTACTCCATTTAAGTTGAATAATTAAATACCTTATTACCCTCAAGACTGAGTTCAAAACTCTTTTCAAATGAGTAGAATTAACTCAGTAATTTTGAGTTAACTACACTCATTTCAACTGATAAAGTTGACTGTTGGGTTTTACAGTGTAGTACAAATAACTATTTAAAAAACTGTTTTCATTATACATTTTTAGTAATTTTGTTGGGCATTTTTAGTTTGTAACTTTTTATTATTGCACTTTTATTTAAAGTTTGAATATATACATGTTCATTTTATGCATCATTCAATATATTTTTTGTCAGATTTGAATACATTTTCTTTTTATTTTTATTTTCATTTTTACTTTTATTATTATTCTTTTTATTTATTAATATATTTAGTTGGGTACTAGCTATAAAAAAATAATAGTCTAAAATGTATTTAAACTTCTGAAAAAAAATGTACAAATTACAAAATATTTTAATATTTTAACTAGGGCTGGGTAATATTGGCAAAAAAATTATCATACGTTTCATATCATTCGTCATCGACAATTATTGAATTTTTTTTAACAACACATTTAGGAATATTGGTATTTTTTTTTTTTATTTAACCACTTTAATTTACCAACATTACTAAGGCAAACAGATTTTATAGTCAAAAACAAAAAATACTTAAAATATCAGATCACTTTATGATAAAACAAACAGAAGTGTTAAAGAGACTCTTACACTTGATGAATACAATGTTACAAAGAGTGTGCTATGGTAAAGCATAAATACTGAACAATCAAAGCAAACTTTAAGGTGTGAATAATAATGATACAGTAAACCTCAAACTCTGTTAACAAAATTATGATAATCAAATATGAGCTTTCAAGTAAAGGAACCAGCCATCATTATTCAGATATATACTGCAACATTAAAATTGTGAAGTTAAATTAGCCCCTAAGCTAAAAACTATTTCAGATGGGGTGCTGGTGGCTGAGATGCACAAGAAAAGAAACCAAAAAACCACTCTGGCGACATCCTTACATCCTTTAAAAAAAAAAAATATTTACAATCTTTTCACTGCTGCTATACGGTGTGTTGTTATTCTGACCTCAAGTGACAAGCGCATGCACGTGATTTCCTTGACCATTTACAATGGGCTTTGCACTCGCGCTCGCCTGGCGTCTCTCGTAACTAGGCGACCATCCACCGTTTCCTCAGAGGATGACAAATGGACAAATTAATGCTGCTGCTGTTATGCAAGTATATGGAGAAAAGTAAAAAGCACTGCAGTGTTTGAGTGCGCCGTGTTTGTCTGAGGTAATTAGTCTGCCGTTAAAGAAATGTGTATATTCCATACAAAGTATGAAGCAGATTGGTTAGTTCTACTTGCATGAATCGCAGTGCACTCGCAGCATTGGGAAAAGTTCAAATGTTTTGTCACCTGTGCAACGCTTGCACAACATGTGTGTGTCGTTCCCATAAGCTTATTGGCATTTCTTCCAAGGCGTAAGTTCAGCACCCACATTTTAATAAAACTATAGCCTTCCTACCGAAACTACACACCAAAACCTTTTTTTTTTTTTTTTTTTTAAATCGATACTGACAGTGTTCGGTCAATAAATAGATACCGATTTTATCGCCTAGTCCTAATTTTAACTGTTTAAACAGTTAAAAAAAGGTGTTATCAGCAACATCATTCAATAAGATTTTATATATGTTAACTCGAACTAACAATAATCAATATATTTAACAACAATTTATTAATCTTTGCTAAAGTTAGTTAAAAAAATAAAAATAAATAAAAAATAAATAAAAAATATAATAATAATAGTATATATATATATATATATATATATATATATATATATATATATATATATATATTAATAACTGTAACAGTAATAACTACAACTGTGTTTTAATTAAGCATCAGTAAATTCTGAAACTGACATTAGAGTTTTCAAAATGCTAGAAGTATTTCTCATCGTTCGATCATGTTAACTAAATTAGTTATTAACTATTGTGAACTGAATTAAACTTTAGTGATTAAAGTATTTGAAATTTTTATTATTAATTATTGGATTAAATTTAAACTTTATTTTTCACTCATATTTTCACGCACACACATGTACAAACACATGTTTGTTTTTGTAAAATGTGGGGACATTACATAGATTTCCATTGTTTTTATACTGTACAAACTGTATTTTATAGATGCCCAACTCCACCCTACCTCTAAACCCAACTCTCACCAGAAACGGTGTGCAGTTTTACTTTCTAAAAAAAAAAAAATAATAATAATTCTGTGTGATTTATAAGCTTTTTTAGAAATGAGGATATCCGCAATGTCCTCATATTTCACCATCTTCTTTATACAGATTTGTTTCCTGATAAGTCATAAAAACACACAGCATTTATGAATTTGCCTAATGTGGACCAGTTTACGGTTTAATTCCCGATTGTATCCCATTGTGAAATTCAGTATAGTGCTTAATAACGATACGTTTATACTGTACGTCAATCTGCATAATGCTGAACTATAATGACTACCATCATAATAAAAATACAAAGTGCACTGCAGCTAACATAAAGGGTCTACACAAATAATGGACCATGAAATAGAAATTATATTGCAGGGCGACTCGTTTGTGTCTTTTGTGACAAATAAATAAATCTCAATGAACAGTCAAAAGCACTTCAGCGAGGGAAACAGATTGCGAAAGCAAAGGCAATTTCTCCGTCCGTCTCTTTATATATTTTAGACGAATGGGAATTTAAAATGTTCCCTGCTGGGAGTATTTAAAACGTTGGCATTTGATGATCTAAGAGCTTTCCCTGCAGTGCAAAAGACTAGACCATCAACAATATATGCAAATGCTAAACCACCGAGAACTTCAAAAAGGCAAATAAACGGACCATTGGAAAAGACAGAGCATTTTTAATTACACGTCTGCTTTGCTGATCTTATGAAAAGAGAATTTTTTTTTTAAAAAGGCACTCTGGGAATAAAGTTTTATTCATACTATGGGCTTTTTCAGATGGGAAATGTTAATGCAATTAACTATATAATCCTAATTTACATCACAGTATCATGACTGTGTGTCCGTATTTCATTGTTCTAATCACCATGGCTTTCTTTTTTTTGCAGAGCTTCATTTGAATAAGGGCTCTTCAGCAATAAAGTTTGAGGAAATTACTTTCAAACTGTTCAGCTGTGGCGGAAGGACGAAACAGATTATTTGCAGTCGTAATATTGGATCTTTTTTAAAAGGTGTTGCATTTTTTTTAAACACAGTGCATAAAATGTTCTCATTCTCTGAAAGATATCAGTGAAATAGATGTCCTGTGAAATCACATCAGTCTCTGCAATGGCCCTCGAATCTGTGCACTCAAAAACATCAAGGCTACTAAAGGAATTGAGTATTGAGAAATATATATATATATATATATATATATATATATATATATATATATATATATATATATATATTTATTTATTTATTATGTGTGTGTATGTATATGTGTGTATACATATAAATTGTTATGTACTGTCATCTTGGCAAAGACAAAATAAATTAGATAATAAATTTGTTTGAATATGTTGTAAAATAAAATCTCTCTTAAATCGTTAATTTCATAGGAAGGCTAATCATTTTGACAAAGCATTTGGGAATGGATGAACTGGTGTTACCCAAATAATGACTCTTGGCTGAAGTACCACAATGTACCATTTTCACATTTCTGTGTTTCTCAGTAGCAGAAGTCATTATAGTTGGGTAAATTTAGATCGTACAAAAAGAAAAGAAAAACACAATGATGGTGTTATCAAAACTTTCAGAAAAAAAGGAAAAAAAAAAAATTGTGCGAGACTGATAACTGTAGCCTAAAGACATTGCATTAGAAACACCTCACATAAGTGGTCATTTGTTTTTTGTAAATTGATGCAAAAATGATATAAGGCATGCATAAATGCATACAACTATACATGTATTCTCTAAAAATAAAATAATAATAAATATAGAAAATATTAAAAATTTTGTAAAACTGTCATGGATTTAAGATGCTAATGACCGTTAATTGCATTTCTTGTGAAAAGGGTCCATACAATTGTCAATTGTCAATCAAAAGATCATCAAGTTAAAGTGTAATACAAATAAACTTTGAGAGCAAATTATATCAAATGTGAGCATGACAACTTTACCATCCACTGTCTATTATTTTGAGTTTAAAGTATGTGAAAAAAAATAGATCATAGTGGAGATAACAGAGTAGAACACAGCCATGAACTCTGCTTTTTTTTTTTTTTTTTAGCTCTAGAGAAGAAGCTCCAACCAAGATTGTGACTGTTTGCAAATTTTCTTTTGAATGATGAATTTGGGAAAAACTGAATTGCTGAACTATGTTTGTAATGAAGAAACTTGCAAGTTGGCTTTTGGGGGTTTTGGGAATTTCAAGACTGATTGGTTTCAGTCTGAGCAAAATGGCTAAAATTGCTTACTCTGGAAAAAAATTATTCATTTGATTTGCTAAATTTTTTTTTTAAGGTATAGTGGTTGTAAACAATTCATATGGGCAGAATTTAACAAACAAATTAAGTTGAACAATACTAAATTGTATTTGTTTGTTTACATTCAACCCATATAAATTGTTTGCAACCACTTACCTTAAAAAATTAGTCAATCCAATGAATCATTTTTTCCAGTGTAAAACAACTTATTTTAAAATGATTAAATGTTCACAGAAAGCTCAAACTGTGCTGTGTAATATCCCTCGTCATA
This sequence comes from Danio aesculapii, assembly GCF_903798145.1. Classification (NCBI taxonomy): domain Eukaryota; kingdom Metazoa; phylum Chordata; class Actinopteri; order Cypriniformes; family Danionidae; genus Danio; species Danio aesculapii. The sequence continues at coordinate 49,575,743 of NC_079448.1, read as the reverse complement.
TTCAATAGAGCTCAGTCTGTCACTCTTCTATAGATACATCAAACTAATTCTCAACATTTCCAGAAAGACTCAATAATGGGCTGTCACTCATGTCAAGATCTGACCTTAAAGCAGAAAGGTGCAATTTTTACACATTTGCAAGCACATGTGGAGATTGACAGAGACATTTTTAAATAGATGCCTCCAAAGAGAGAGAAAATTTAAATAAAAAAATGGTGTGAACAGACCAAAAAAAAAAGTGTTCACATTTTTTTATTTTTTATTTCATGTTCATCTCATTTTGTAAATTGATTAAAGATGTTTTGCAATATTAGATTGAGCGATCAGTTAAAGCCTAAAGCCAATTAATGCATAATAGACCCTACACCAGGGCTATTCAATTAGTTTGTCATGGGGGCCAGTTCACGAAAAGCATCCCAAACGAAGAGCTGGAGAGATACGACTTGCGATATGAGTGATGACACAACAGCATATAAGAGCCAATATGCTGTATTTTTGCTCCTTAAGACACCCACGTTGGCTTTTTCTACATTAAAATGTTAATATATTGTACTTTGAGATACATAATATCAGTGCATTGTACAATATAGGCTTTTTTTACAAATATTTTCAAAATGTTTTTAAGGTAAGGGAAGGGTGTAACAGTGTAATTTCTAAATGTACTATTGCAATTCATTTTCCTTCAGCTTATTCTATTTCAGAGGCTGCCACAGCAGAATGAACCGCCTACTATTCCATACTATTCGCCTACTATGTTTTATGCAGTGAATGCCCTTCCAGCCGCTAAATAATATATATATATATATATATATATATATATATATATATATATATATATATATATATATATATATATATATTTATATATATATATATATATTATGTATTTCCAAATACTCTGTGTGTGTGTGTGTGTGTGTGTGTGTGTGTGTGTGTGTGTGTGTGTGTGTGTAATATGTGTGGTGTTTCTTCACGATACACTTACAATACACCCAATTTAGTTTATTCAATTCACCTATAGCGCATGTGTTTGGACTGTGGGGGAAACCGGAGCACCCGGAGGAAACCCACGTCAACACGGGGAGAACATGCAAACTTCACACAGAAATGCCCACTTGCCCAACCAGGACTCAAACCAGCAACCTTCTTGCTGTGAGGCGGCAGTGTAACCACTGAGCCACTGTGCTGCCCCAAACATATGCTACAGAATAATGACTGCTTGTCAAAATATGAAGGTAATTTTGATTTCTCAGTTCATGAGCTCTTTAAACGTCTATCCAAAGATATTTACATTACACACTGTATATTTTGAAAGCAATTCTAACTATTATTTTTTCTTTCAAAATGAAAGATGTTTACATTAATGAAATGTTTAGATGTACCTTTTAAAGAGTTTAAAAAAAAAAAAAAAAAAAAAAAAGCTAGAATTTAGTTAATATAGTTTATAACTGTTAGGTTCAGGTTTGGACCGGTTTGTTTTGGTTCTTTTTTTTATGATTTGCAGAGCCTGCATGGTTGCTGACTTGTGGGTGGGTCATCTCACCTGAGACCCATTATGTGGTGCCTATAGTGTGCAACATTTGACATAAGAGCTTGATAGCTGGACATTTTTATTTTAGTTTGTTTTGGATCATGAGCTCAGTTCACTACCATGCACACTCTTTTCACTACTGACTTCCACTTATATTGACTTTAATTGCTTTGAATACTTTTACTTATGCCATTTTGTTAATAAATAATTTCGCTTTTCAATTTACCTGGTCAGTATTGTCTCATATTACAATTTTGAGCCGGTTGTAACTAATAAATAACATGCTTTAAGTTTATTATACAATTGTAAATGATAATCTTAGTTAATTTTAGTCTGATAGAAATGACTCAACTCATCTTTGAAACCAGCAGGATGAGCAGTTTTATGCTATTTTGATGTAGAAGGATCTACTTTTATTTACACTCAGGAACAAAGCGTGCCCTTCTTAAGGCATACTATCAAGGTAAAAGCCACCATTATTCATCTTGCTACAAAATAATACAGCTCCAATGTTGCTCTGTTTAGTAATTCTATCTGAAGGCATTTTTTCTAAGAGTATATTTACATTAACATAAGCTGCTATTAAACCCACTTGAAGCTGTTTAGTGTCATGAACAAGCATCTGGCCTCTTTCCCGTCTCAATAAGCATGCATGAGATGAAGCAGCCCTAATAATCATGCCACTCAGGCCATGTTGAACTGAGCCCTGTTCACCCTGAGCTCTGCCCCTGCATGAGGACGTCACTTACACAGGACGCGTGTGCTTGTCTTTTATTGACCCCTGCTGTAGGTTGGCTGTCCTGATGCCAATCCTGTCATCATGTTGCTTAGATAAGATTCAGTGGGACCAAAACATTCTGTATATACACATACAGGGCTCAACATATACAAGTACACCACATTTTGAAAATGAAAATGTTTATCTAATTCTCAGTGAATATAGGTCATATATTAGTGCATTTGATCAAAACAAATTTATTAAACGGATATATTTATTCAAATAATATTTTAGTCACAGAACATCTTTAAAAATAGAAAGATAATACATTTAAAAACATGCAAAATATTGCAAAAACAAAAATAAATTACGAACTACAAAATTGCAACAATCGTACACATTCATATCTTCATATTTGCTCTTAATTTTTTTTATTTAAAATTTTTCCCTAATATATACATTTGGAAGTACTAATTTTGGACTGTTAAATTTGTAACATACATTGTAAAAGCGCTATATAAATAAAAATAATTAATCCTGAATAATCCTATCATTACCAAAAGTTATTTTTGTTAGATTAGGTCCAGATTTGTCTTCAGTACTGACTTATATGATGTATATGCACAAATAAAATATTGTAAAGTGATAATATTGTAAAATTACTAAAATGTCAATACCTACCTACCTACCTACCTAGGGTCAGTTGGCGTTTCTGTGTGGAGTTTGCATGTTCTCCCCGTTTCCTCCGGGTGCTCCGGTTTCCCCCACAGTCCAAAGACATGTGGTGCAGGTGAATTGGGTCAGCTAAATTGTCCGTAGAGTATGAGTGTGAATGAGTGTGTATGGATGTTTCCCAGAGATGGGTTGCAGCTGGAAGTGCATTCCCTGCACAAAACGTGTGCTGGATAAGTTGGCGGTTCATTCCGCTGTGGCAACCCCAGATTAATAAAAAAATAATAATAATAATGAATGTTAATAATAAAATCTTTAAAAAAAATAAATAAAATAAAATAAAAAGTCATGATGCTATCATAAGAGCATAGGGCTCATTGGCCTTACTAGATTGCATTAACATGCTTAAATGTGCAAAAAAATTACTTTTCGCATACTGTAGATTGCAGCTCCTCTATTTTCTGCTTCCAGTGTTGCCAGATGTAGCTGACTGATTCCAGCCTAAAAACTGTCCAAAATCTTCCGTAATGCTAAAAAACCCGCCAAGTCACCTGGAGATCACGGTAAGCGTGTGTGTGTGTGTGTGTGTGTGTGTGTGTTGGGGGGCAGTCGCAGAAACCACGCTATGTGGTGGTGGTGGTGGGGAGCTATGTCATTTTTTTCCCTCACAATCAAGTTCAAAACCACCCAATCTGGAAACACTGAATGCTTCTTTCCTTCCTTCCAAAAGCCTAGCGTGCTCTGATTGGCCAACAGACACAGTTCATTGTGATTGGACAGATCTTTTTATTGTTTTGCTGTTGTTTTGTTTGTTTTAAACAGATGCCAGTATCTTATTCTAAGGCTTCAAAAGCAATTGTAAACACAATGATATGGGTTTTATTGAATCTGTTCAGATTCTGACAATACAAATGACCATGTAGATCAATTAGAACCACCTTAACAAGCATATCTTAAACAAAACAAAAAAATTCACAGTGGTGAACTTTTTCAGATCTCAGACCTGCACAAACAGATTATTAGACTATTACAAAACTACAAATCCAAAATTAATAAAAAAAATAAGAATTCCGGTATCTGAAGATCTCTCAGTCTCTCAGTGTGATTATTATAGAGACTCAAGTTCATGCTCAGTAAACAAGTAGTGTGGGTGCATGATTGCATCTATTTAGTGACTTTACAGACTTGATTAACTTGACCTTTACTGTACGGTGCTATTAAAATTCAAACACCCACATATTTGGATTCCAGCAGGTGAGGAAACTCATGTGCACTGCAAAATTAAACGTTACCCTTTTAATTTAATTTAGCTTTTTTTGTTCGTTTATTTATTTGTTTATTTTTTATTTTATTTCAATTTTAAATTGTTTAATTTTTATTTTGTTTGTTTTTATATAGTTTATATATATATATATATATATATATATATATATATATATATATATATATATATATTTTTTTTTTTTAAGATTTTTTTTTTTTACCTTTTTGCCTTTATTAGATGGGACAGTATTGAGACAGGAAGCAAAGTTGGAGAGAGAGAGAGAGAGAGAGAGGGGAAGGAGGGCAGGGTAGGGAAATGTCCTCGAGCCGGGATTCAAACTCAGGACGCCCTGACGTGCTACTGCACCATATGTTGGCTTGCCAACCACTGGGCTATTATTTTGTTTATATATTGTAAATTATTTTATTTTGTTTATTTATTTTTTAGATTGTTTATTCCAACTTTATTTTATTTATTTGGTTTATTTTTTATATTGTTTATTTTTTATGTTTGTTTATTTTTTATTCTATTTAATTATTTTAATTTATATTTAATTTAATTGCCTGTTTTTATTTAATAATTTTTTTATGTTTTTTATTTTCAAGGTGAACAGTTATAGGATATATTTATTCATAATATCAGAGAAACCAGCTAAGGCCTAAATTATTGTCTGATTATTTATGAGTTTAATCAGGTTTATGAGAAAGGAATCCGTCTGCTTCAGATTCAGACAGTTATATCTCACTTTCATTGAGTTAAAAGCATTAAAGCTTTCCAAAAATGCATGCTGCAATTCACTATTACATATTAAAAGTAATGTATATTCTACATGATTTTGTAAGATCCCCCAGCCTGATCTCACAAGGAAACGCAAGTATTTTACGTTTTGTCAGTTTAGTGGCTAATTCGTACGAAATTGTATGATTTTATAAAGGAGGCGTGGCACCTAACCCCACCCCTAAATCCAACCATCATTGGGGGATAAACAAATCGTATGAATTAGATCGTACGAATTCATACTAATTAGCCACGAAATCTAAAAGTTACGAATTGCTGTGAGATTGTGTTGGATCCCCACACTGTAAAAAATCCTGGTTACTTTACATTAAGCCGAATCAAATTAACCTTATGAGTCCATTGAACTTATATTGTGTTAAACGGACTTAAACAGCTTGCACTAACTAAACTTAATTAATCATGTTTCAACTAAATTATTTACATTTACATTTAGTCATTTAGCAGACGCTTTTATCCAAAGCGACTTACAAATGAGGACAAGGAAGCAATTCACACAACTATAAGAGCAGCAGTGAACAAGTGCTATAGACAAGTTTCAGGTGTGTAAAGTCTAAGAAGCAAAACATTAGTAAAAAAATTTTTTTTTTTTTTTTTGGAGAAAGAGAGAGAGAGAGAGAGAGAGAGAGAGAGAGAGAGAGAGAGAGAGAGAGAGAGAGAGAGAGAGAGAGAGAGAGAGAGAGAGAGAGAGAGAGAGAGAGAGAGAGAGAGAGAGAGAGAGAGAGAGAGAGAGAGAGAGAGAGGGCACAGTTAGTGGTATAGCCAGAGAGGCAGTTGCAGATTAGGAAGGAAAGTGGAGACTAAACAGTTGAGTTTTTAGTCGTTTCTTGAAGACAGCAAGTGACTCTGCTGTTCTGATGTAGTTAGGGAGTTCATTCCACCAACTGGGCAGATTGAATGTGAGAGTTCGGGAAAGTGATTTCTTCCCTCTTTGGGATGGAACAACGAGGCGACGTTCATTCACAGAACGCAAGTTTCTGGAGGGCACATAAATCTGCAGAAGTGAGAGCAGATATGAAGGAGCCAAGCTAGAGGTCACTTTGTAAGCAAACATCAGAGCTTTGAATTTGATGCGGGCAGCAACTGGCAGCCAGTGCAAACGGGTGAGTAGCGGAGTGACATGTGCTCTTTTGGGTTCATCAAAGACCACTCGTGTATTTAAGTTGCAATGAACTAAAAACATGCTGTCAGGACTAATTGATCATATCATTTTTACAGTGCATATATAACCTCGAAAAACACCACCCACTTGCATAGATTGCATCAAAAATATACTGTATATAATGTATATGAATGCTGTATTGGAACTTTGACACAGATGGTTCATTCAGTTGGTCAAGACTTAAATTGTGCTAAAGACAACACTATAAGGACAAGAATTTATTCTGCGCAAAATCTACAACTTTTCCACTTACATAAGCAGATCTCATACAGTATGCATTCTCACAGACACATTGAATCCTGTCAATCAACACATGCTGTCACGAATAATTAACCCAAGTGTCTTCTCATAGGATAAGGGCACACCTTCTCATGAATAATTATGGAGCACTGAAGTATCATCAACTGCTGTGATCATTTACCGCATCACAACACAAATGATGAAAATATCCGCAAACAAGCTCAAAATTAAACTCTTTTCTCCTACGGTTAACATGAAGATCTCAGAAAGCTATGCTTGATGATTCACTACATGTTCAATTTTCACTCTTAAAGGGATGGTTCACCCAAAGATTAATATTTACTCACCATTAACTTTATGGGCGACACGGTGACTCAGTGGTTAGCATTGTCGCCTCACAGCAAGAAGGTTGCTGGTTCGAGTCCCGGCTGGGTCAGTTGGCAGTTGTGTGTGGAGTTTGCATGTTCTCCCTGTGTTGGAAGTGCTCTGGTTTCCCCCACAGACCAAAGACTTGCACTATAGGTGAAATGGATAAACTAAAACTGGCCATAGTTTGTGTAAATGAGTGTATGGGTGTTTCCCAGTACTGGGTTGCAGCTGGAAGGGCATCCACTGCGTAAAACATATGCCAGATAAGTTGGCAGTTCATTCCACTGTGGCGATACTTGATAAATAAGGGTCTAAGCTGAAGGAAAATTAACGAATGAATGAATGAATGAATGAATGAATGAATGAGCCTTTATGAGTATCTTTCTTCTGATGAACACAAAAGACGGTATGCTGAAAAACCATTGACATCAATAGTGGGGAAAAACAAATATTATGGAAGTCAATGGTTACAGGTTTCAACCTTTCTTCAAAATATCTTCCACTGTGTTCAACAGATGAAAGACACTCAAAGAGGTTTGGAGGAAGTGCTTCAAACTAAAAAGACAAAACGATTCTCACAAATGCATAAAAACATTTATTCAGCCCCCAAAAACTGCAACAGAAGCTTGGTGATTTTTTGACTTGGATGAGACTGATTACTTACTGTATGTAGTAAATTGTATATGCTCCAAACAGGGAAGACGCCAGAAATAATATCCCTTGAAATTAAATTCCTCCCTGTCTGCAACTACTAAATAATTCATTTAAATCAATGATAATATATTAAAGATGCTGTATGGTGTATTATAAAAGATCATTTTGTTCACTGGCTAGAATAAGTTAAGTTTAAATGTTCAGCAACTTTATTTTCACATAGTGTATATTATTGAGGTTCCTCTGTCTTTAGTCTTTATTCTGCTTTATACAAATCCCACCTTTCCAAAAGCCCAGAGTGTTACTATTACTACTACTACTACTACTACTACTACTACTACTACTACTACTACAACAACTAAAATACTATTACAACAACTACTATCACTACAACAACAACAAAAAAATACTATTACAACAACAACAAATACTTTTACAACAACAACAACAACAACAACAGCTACTACTACTACAACAACAACAGCTACTTCTACTACAACAGCTACTTCTACTACTACTACTACAACAGCTACTACTACTACAACAACAACAACAACAACAACAACAACAACAACAACAGCTACTACTACAACAACAGCTACTACTACTACTACTACTACAGCTACTACTACTACTACTACAACAGCTACTACTACAGCTACTACTACAACTACTACTATAACAGCTACTACTACTACTACTACTACAACAACAACAACTACTACAACTACAACAACAGCTACTATTACTACTACTACTACAGCTACAACAACAGCTACTACTACTACTACTACTACTACAACAACAACAGCTACTACTACTACTACTACTACTACAACAGCTACTACTACTACTACTACAGCTACAACAACAGCTACTACTACTACTACTACTAATACTACAACAACAACAGCTACTACTACTACTACTACTACTACTACTACTACTACTAAAATACTACTATTAAAATAACTACTACTACAGTAACTATTAATATTTATAATGTTTTTAGTTATCATTGCTGAACATTCAAGATAAAATAAAACAAGAAACATTATTGGATTTGTTAACCTAAATTTCTCTCTCTTTCTTTTAATAGTAATTTAATTCATTTTATTGACAAACCCGTGTTGGCGTGAGTTTCCTCCACAGTCCGAAGACATGGGCTATAGGTAAATTGGTCGCTGTGTGTGTGTGTGTGTGTGCGTGTGTGTGTGTGTGTGTGTGTGCGTGTGCGTGTGCGTGTGTGTGTGTGTGTGTTTCCTAGTGCTGGGTTGCAGCTGGAAGGGCATCTGCTGCATACAACATATGCAGGCGAAGGAAAATGAATGAATGAATGATGAATGTTAAATATTTTCATTTCATAAAGGGTGTCCAAAGTTTTTCATGTGACACTACTACATCTGTGGAGATATTTAATTAGAAATAAGTATAGTTTAGTTCGATGATGTATGATACTTGGGTTATTAAGGTTATTAGCATTAATAACCTGACAATACATTAATAATGAAAAGAATGCATCAGTCTCCCTTCTATAATGAATGCAGGACCTGTGGTTACGAGGTTACTCTCGCCTGCTCCTGTGATCTCACCAATCCTCTAGCACCTCTAATTTGAGTTCTGCTCTCTGCTTTTCTCACATTCTTCTTCTCTTTGTTTTGACTCTTCTCCTGTCCTCTACCTAAAGCTCTCAGACTTTGATGCTGCTGGTGAAGCTCATTAGAGGAGAACATGGCTTTTCCACAGACCGGAGGCGACAATGACCATAAACAGCCTCTTATTATTCCAGTCCACAATCTAGAGGTTAACAGTATGTCTTTTATGTAAAAACATGGTACACACAGTTGAATGTCAGTCTATGCCTTTCTGCATTACTACATAATAAACACTAGTTCCCTTTACAGAATGTAGTTGTGCACACACACACAGACACACACACAAAAAAAGGACAAAATATGCTGAACAACAACAACAACAACAACAACAAAACAAATGCTATAGCTTATAAATTATTATTATTACTGTTGTTGAACTCATATTTCCAATCACTTCTCATTAGTCAGCGGTCTGGTCACATGAATAAATTTTGGAACAAACAAATTGAACAATGAATGAAACAAACGAATGAATTAATTAATTAATTTTGGAACAAAGAACAAAATGAATTTTGGAACAAACAAACTTTAGAACGAAGAATAAATTAGTTAATTGGTTTGTTCCAAAATTAATTTATTTTGGAATGATTTAAGGAATTTTGGAACAAACAAATGAATGAATTATTTAATTTTGGAAAACATTAATTAATTTTGAAACAAATGAATGAATGAATTAATTAATTAATTTTGGAACAAACAACATTTTGGAACGAATGAACAAATGATGAAGAAATTAATTTTGAAATAAACAAACAAATAATTGAATTTTGGAATGAATGAATAAATGAATTTTGGAACAAGTTAAAGGAATTTTGGAACAAACAATTGAATGAATGAATTTTGGAACAAACAAATGATTGTTGCAACGAATGAATGAATGAATGAATGAATGAATGAATGAATATTGCAATGAATGAATACTGCAACAAATGAATGAATGAATGAATGAATGAATGAATGAATGAATGAATGAATGAATGAATAAGGGTGCTGTGAGAGATGCTGTGTGTGAGATCAGATTTATCTACTACTCCATTGACATTGGCTATTTTTTCCCCATCTATTTACAGACAGGACAAATGACCAACCCGAGTCAGAAAGATGAGCAGTGATTGTATTAACACAGACAAAGTGGAAAAAGTGACAGTCATACAACACAGTGAGTGATCGTAGTACAACAGCAATGGCAAGATATGCAAAGACTGGGCAAAAAAAAAAAAAAAAAGAAGCTTGTGGCCCATAGACTAAACATGAAAAAAAGACGAGGGGCCAACAGAGAGCCACTCTGCAGACCTGCTGAACATTGATTTCTGACAGGAGGGAAAGAAAAAGCAGACAAGAGCAGACAGCACTTTGTAAAGGCCACAATAAACATGGCACTGCTTCATGTCCCAAAGCAATTTCTGTTAGGCCACACTTGAAATGAAGTAAGATGGGCTCTTTGAAGAATTACTAAACTCTTGTTTTTAGCGGCACCGGTGGTCATTCAGTGCACTGCAGGTGGCTATGTTTTGGTGCTCCCAGAAATGAGAAGTAAAATTAGAAGTAAAAAAGATCTTTGTAGTCATATACTAATAGGAAACATCCCGACACCATTCACACTGCAGAGAGCTATATGTAAATTGATTTGCATTGTAATTTTTTTTTCTACTATGACAGTCATTAGCGTTTCAGCAACCAGCGTTCTTCAACATATCGTCTTGTGTTCAACAGGAGAAAGAAATCGGAGGGCATTTTTCATTTTTTAAATCATTTTACCCTTAAAATGCACTAAAATAAAGATTATAATTAAATATATGGAATGAATGAATGAATTTTGGAACACATGAATTAATGAATGCATTTTGGAATAAACAAATGAATGAATGAATGAATGAATGAATGAATGAATGAATGAATGAATGAATGAGCAAGTGAATTTTGGAACGAATGAACAAATTAAATTAGGAATGAAATAGCTAATTTTGGAACAAATGAACAAACAAATGGATTAAATGAATGAATTAAAGAGTGAACAAGCAAATTTTGGAATTAATGAAAAAATTGAATCAATGAAATTTGGAATGAACAACCAATTTTTGGAACAAATGAATGAATTTTGGATTGAACGAATGAATGAATAAATTAATGAATTTTGGAACTAATTAACAAATGAATTAATGAACAGGTGAATTTTGGAATGAATTAACAACATGAATTAATGAAATTTAAAACAAACAAGCAAATTTCGGAATGAATTAATTAACTAATTAATCTGATAGCAAACATCCCGACACCATCCATACTGCAGAAAGCTATGTTTAAATTAATAGTAGAAAAAAATTAACAAATCAGTTTACCTATGACAGTCATTAGGGTTTCAGCAACCAGCGTTCTTCAACATATCGTCATTTTGGAGACGAGGGAGAGTAAATGTTGAGGCAATTTTCATTTGAGTTAATTTTACCTTTGAAGTACTAAAATAAAGATAATAATTAAAATAATAATACTAATATTATTATATATATATATATATATATATATATATATATATATATATATATATATATATATATATATATATATATATATATATATATATATTTATTTATTTATTTTTTTATTTATTTATTTATTTATTTATTATTGTTTATTTTATTTATTTTGATTATTATCTTTATACTGTACTAAAATAAAGAAAATAATAAAAAAAAAATAAACAGTACAAAAAAATGACAACATAATTACTAAAACTTACAATGAAAACATAACAATAATAAAAAAAACTAAATTCAAATTTTATTCGTCACACACAGTACACTCAAAAATAAAAAGGTATGAGCTGTCACTGGGGTGGTACCTTTACAAGAGGTACATATTTGTAACTAAAGGGTCCTCAATACCTCAAGGGTATTCACTAGTACCTAAAAAAAGTACAAATACGTACCTCTTGAAAATTTTAGGTACTAATACACAAATTTGAGGTACCAATATGGACCCTTTAAGTCTAATATGTACCTTTTGAAAAGGTACCACCCCAGTGACAGCTCTCGTATCTTTATTTCTGAGAGTGTATCATTTTGCAGTGAAATGCTTACACAACCACCCATGACATTAAAAATAGAGATAATAATGATCATCATCATCATCAACAACAACAACAACAACAACAACAACAACAACAACAACAACGAAATAGAAGTAATGCAATATAAAATAAAAATATCAAAATAAACAAAATAAATATAAAATATTTAAAGACTTTAGATATGGTATGTGAAACTAAGTAAAACTAGCAATAAAAAGCACAATAGTATCACACTGCTACTAAAATAACTCTGTGATTCTAATAGATTTCAAAAGGTACGATTACTCAAAAATGCTGCATTCAAGCAGACTGATTGTGCATTTGCATTTAACAAACCTGAATAATAATTGGTTTCACCCACATCTATTGCGGACTCACGTACAAATGCGGTCACAGTGTACCAAACAAGCTAGGTGCAATTATCATTGTGCTAAATTATAGAACTCTAATTGATTCACATGAACGGTGTTTGTCCTTCTGGGAAATCTAGCAAGCAAACAGCCAAAAAAATACCGCTCTGTGTCATTACATGCATTGATTGAATAAAGTAGCTGATATTAAAACATGCGACACATGGGCAAACTTTAATCAGTGACGATCGTTTGGATTGATTGCTTTTTTTTTGCAAATGTATGACCAGTTCGACAAAATATTAAGTAATCAGGCAATGTATCGCTTAGGAAAAAAACAAATCAATGGCAATTTCAGTGTTGTTACTAGGACTGCGGTACACTATAGTGCTTTAGAATTCCGCATGCTTGTCTGTGTCATATACTGAATGAGTATTGGCCTTGTGTTTGCTGTACCAATCTCTCTCTCTTTGCTCTGTGCTTGTCCCTTATTTTTACTCTGCACATTTCTTATACTCTTCCTTTTGACATTCAAGGCCACACACGGTGACAGTTTATGTGCACAAGCTTTGAAATGAGTGAAAAAGACCAGTGGAAGTACTGTAGGAAACAAAATGAACAATTACACACCACAAAATGAGTAAAATTAAGGCGGGGGAGAGGAGGAACTAAAGTATAATTTTTTATATAAACTAGGGATGCTCCGATCAATCGGTCGATTACCACATTTCATGACTCGCTCGGTACTCGCTAATCTGGGGTGGGTTTCCCAAAACCATTGTTAGCCAACTAAGGTCGAAAGTTCCATTGTTATTTGGCGTTTTGCAAATCCATCGTTTCATGTTTACAGTTGTGTTCCCTTCATAGTGCACTTTGTAAACATTGATGTCATTTTGAACACAGCCTTATGATGAAAGCTATAGGTGACCTATTATTTAAAAAGCAGAATTTGTTACATCTCCAAAGCTTGTGAAAACAAATAACATAGCATACGTTATTGCTATGTATCTTAAGTATCTGTACTGTATATAACATGGGCCTGTTGGTTAGAACATTTCTGCAGTGGTTTACATGTGTCAAATTGTAAAAGTAGACTTAAATGGAGTATTTATACATGATATTGTTTTTGTTTTTTTTGTTTGTTTTTTTTAAGTATCATACTCTTCCGTGAGCAGAGGGAGGAGTGGGCGTGGCCAGCAGAGCAAGGGAAAAAGAGGGGAACAAACAGCTGTCAGCTGGTGCAAAAAAATCAGACTAAAAAAACGTGAGAAGAAGCATGATTATATGGTTTACAAAGTTAAAATGCAAAGAAATAAACAGTAAGTAATGCAATACCCTGCTACATATAGGCTATGATATGTTATTCGTTATTTCATACAATATATACCTTCGTTCATTCCTTTTCTTTTCAGTTTAGTCCCTTAATTCATCAGGGAAATGAACCGCCAACTTATCCAGCATATGTTTTACACAGCGGATGTCCTTCCAGCTGCAACCAAAGACTGGGAAACATCAATACACATTCTCACGCACTTCAGCCAATTTAGTTTATTCATTTCACCTATTGCGCATGTCTTTGGACTGTGGAGGAAATCGGAGCACCCAGATGAAACATAGGCCAACACGGGAAGAACATGCAAACTCTACACAAAATGCCAACCCCGCCGGGGCTCGAACCAGCGACCTTCTTTCTGTAAGGAAAAAGTGCTACCCACTGTGCCACCATATCACCTACAATATATACTTATAACTACAATTTGTTATATCATTATAAAGATAATCATGTTAATATAAACACTATATCCGAGGAGGACTTCTCTCCTTCTGAATCCCCAGGTCTGAATGCAGACACAGTGGATAGCAGTACAGCAGGCAGGTCTCTCCAACAATATCTATTCCAACCATTAACCCTGCTGGTAATGCAGAGGATTTTAAACATATGCGAACACATCAGCATAAAACAGGCAATGTTGAAATCCGCCGTTCTCCAATAGCTCTCGACAAAAACATGCAACAATCCCTGTGGATCATGGAAAGAAACACATACAACCCTTCATGAACGGCTAAATACTGTGTGCCGTGCGTGGCAGTGGTCTCAGCTTGTCTTCAGAAAACACGTGCTGTCATGAATAATTAAAAAGCAGGGTCTTCAAGAAAACTCCACTAGGAATATAAATGAGAAACTGACAAATCACTGGACAAGCACATAGCGCTACGTCACTGATTTTGATCCCGCCCCAATAATGATTTTAAACCCGGTAGATGCAATTAGCTGACAATAGCTCAAAATTATCTAGGTTTATCCACAATTAAAGCTGACAGGTACAAACATTAGCCCCCCTTTACACAGTGATACCAGTAAATATCCGGAAAATTACCGGAACGACTTTACTTGTTAAATTTTTTTAAAAGCGCTGTTCACACAGGTAAGGGCGTTAAGGAATTTTTCCAGAATAGACTATTTACACATCCATTCCAAAATACCGGTAAATTCTGACATCATAAACCAGAAATGAGCTCAAATGAGCGATTGTATTTGTAAACGTAATAGGGATCCGACTTAACGGTTTAAGACATCCAAAGACAGATGTACTAACCGCAGCTAAATGTTTACACATTCGACTACATTACAAATTCTGTGGATGGGTAAGTATTGTGAACAAACATATGGATGAACACTTTCGCATAGAGATGTACATAATATGTGTGTGTGCTGATGCTTACCGGAGCACACCTGCAATTTCACGTGCACATGCGTCAAAGCAGAGCTAGAAGGTAAACAATAGGTGGTTTATCATAAGCATTTTAGCGATAATTTTTTACACAGTTGACATTACGGAACACAGAAACATTATCTGACTAACATCTTGCAGATAAATGTGTCTCAAAAAATATTCAAAGGGTTTTAGTCTCATTAACCGCACGAATGTGAATGCGTCTGAGTGCTCCGATTAGCTAGAGTAGACGTCTCACGTCAACGCATGCTAGACGTAAACGTGCTCTTTGTGGCAATCTTCCCTCTGCGTTCACACAGAGCAGCATTCCAGCAAATTTCAGTAATATTACGACTTCTCTTTCAGGAAAATTGCCAGAACGAATTTACCCGTTTTTGAAAAAGGGCCTGTTCACACATACAGACCTTTCCAGAAAATTGCTAGTAATTTTCCGGAAAGGTCTGTACTGTATGTGTGAAAGGGGCTAATGTCTTATTGATGCTCAACACAAACAAATCTGATAAAAATCTCAAAAAAAGTACTCAAAGGGTTTCTTGAACCTTGAAATTGATATTTGGCAGCTCTATCAAGGGCTGCATGCTGAATGTGCTGTTATAGCCTGGAAAGCAAATGTTGCCAGGGCTTCGAGAAAATTGCTACGTTACTTTCGTCCCTACTTTCGTCCCTGCACTCCCATACTAAGTTGGCTATAGTGTGTTTATGTTTCCCAGCACTGAGGGTTGTACTCTCAGTACTGGAAAAAAAAAAAACACAGTAATTGTCAGTTCATTCCACTGTGGTGACCCTTGATAAAGCAGGGATTAAGCTGAAGTAACTGAGTGAGTTTGTTCCAACTTCACGGCAAACTGCAAGAATTCAAGTTTAGCATCATTCTAAAGGTGTCATTAAATTGACATTTTTTACCCAATTTAGAGATGCAGGACACCAAGAACTAGCACATAATGCATATGTTATATTTCTAACGTTAATCCGTCTGCAGGAAAATATAAGGTGCAAAATTACAAAGTGTCTGCACATTTTGTAATAGGTTTTTTTTTTTTTTGCAGACAGACTCATTTTGTATGAGGTGCAGTGACATGGCCTTCACTATTAGTCATGAACAAACACACCAACTGCAATGATTAGTACTTACTACTGAATTATCAGTGGATTGTGAATGTATATGTTTAAGTAGACGAGTAATGTTTGTGAAGAAAAATAAATAAAGACTTTCACATTGGCTTGAGAAAGCCTGGATATATATAAAAAGTTTAAATTATAGTTTTAAAGGCTTCTAGTTTTAAAGTTTTGAAGGCCATGTAGTCTACCAGACAGACAGTGAGAATGACAAGTGTAAATTAAAAAAAAAAATCTATTTACTTTCATTCTATCTATCTATCTATCTATCTATCTATCTATCTATCTATCTATCTATCTATCTATCTATCTATCTATCTATCTACAGTATCTATCTACAGTATCCATCTATCTATCCATCTATCTATCCATCTATACAGACCGACAATGGCAGACGGATACACAGACGGACAGATAGAGCAGCAGACATACAGAGCGAACGACAGACAGATAGAATGACAGACAGATAGAGACCGACAGACAGACCCACAATGACAGATGGATAGACGGACGGACAGACAGATAGAGCAGCAGACAGACGGAGCGAACGACAGACAGATAGAAACCGACAGACAGACCGACCGACAATGACAGATGGATAGACGGACGGACAGACAGAGTGACAGACAGAGCGAATGACAGACAGATAGAATGACAGACAGACAGAGACGGATAGAATGACAAAAAGATATAACAACAAAGAACAGCAGAAAGACAGATGGATAGAACAAAAACAGATAGAATAAGACACAAAAAGATAGAACGACAAAGAAAAACAAAAAGAATGACAGACTGACAGATAGAAAGAACGACAAATCAAACAGTCGTTAGACAGACAGACCCACAGAAAATGACAGATCGATTTATAGATGATAGACAGATAAAATGACAGAAAATATTATGCAGAAAGAGATATAATGAAAGATAGATATACGAAATGATCATTAAATACATCACTTGTTAACTTTTTTCACCTTATTCTGTTAAATTATATGAAGGTAATTGGATATCTGTAAACAGCCCTGCACATCAGAATGCATTCTGTCAGATGATGGGAAATACAGCAGAATCTGTAATACATCACACGATCTAATATCTAATATCTGAAATCTAAAAAGGCTCAGCTGTCATGTGGCTATTAAAGGCAGACGTTTAATATTCAGCCGGCCATAATGTGCTGAGCGCTGTGTGTGAGGGATAAAGCAGAGGCCTGACACACTGAATGACTGCCATTACACACCCACAGCAGAGGCCATGATGAAAGAACAAAGACAAACACCCTGTAAAAGACTCTTCTTACAGCATCGCGTTCAAAGTGCAGTCCTCCCCAGAGTCCTCGCGGGGACACCTAGCAGAAGCTCTTTATATGATGATGTGCATATGCGTTATGAATACTAATTCATCTGTTTACAATGCAACTCTAGTGCGCTTTTATCTATATTAGTGCCACTCAGGTGATTATAGCAGGATCTAGACATCATATTGATTTTGAATAGGTGACCCAACACTGTAAAAAGTATTTATTAGGGTTGTGCGAAGAAACCCATCATGATTTTCTTAAACAATACTGCAATGATTTTGATACACACAGACATTTTACAGTATCTGAAACCTATTTCCAAAGAAAAACAATTAGATCTTTATAAAAGACCTGTAATTTTATTTGTGCTTTGTCTGTTTTAGAGACATGTTAAAGTTCCTAGTGAAGGTTTAACAAATTGTCTCTAGAACAGACCTATGGCAAAAGAAATAGACTACTGAGTGTAAGCGCGCGCCATCAAATGCAAGGCTCTGATGTTCTGCCTGATCTCATATCAGAAGTAGTTGCTTGTTTGTTTACAGATTTATTTTGTCATGCATAGATCATAGACCTTTTTGTGACGCTGCTGTAAAATATGCCATTCACAGAGTCTTTTACATGCACAAGTCTATTATTTCCAATGGAGGAAAACGGCTTGTGCGCACACATTGAACCTCAGTTAAACAAAGAGAAAACTGAAGTGATTGCATTTGGGAACTGAGATGAGGTTTAAGGTGAATGCATACCTTGGCTCTAAGGGTCAAACACCAAAAAATAAGGTCAAGAATCTTGCTGTGACTAGGACTATTCAGTCTCCTGCTATCGCGCTCTCTTTGGGTGTGTTGCATTATGATCACATGTCCATATTTCGCATGTAAATCACTCGTGCTTGACGTTTCATCCGCGTTTGGTGTGAACGCAGCTAAAGGTTTGGAATCATTTGAGGGTGAGTAAATAAGGAGTAAATTCATTTTCTAGGGAAATTTCCCATTAATTACAAGGTTCCTTAGAATAGGGGACTATTTTGGAAAATTCAGTATTACATTATAATAAAAAAGTAAAAAAATAAAATAAAAAAAAAACTAGGAAAAAGGAAAAGAGCTATTCAACTAATCCCTATTCCGGTTACATTTTTTTTTTTTTTGCCATAATGCTGCCCCAGTTCCTCTGAATTTACGTTAGGATGCTCCGACATCTTTTGAACTTCAAAAAAATACAAGATTTATCAACAGCACTGAAAATGGACATGCATCCAGCCGAGCTCCGCTATCACAGTAATGCCTCTTTTTCCTGGAAGTTTTCTGCTCCGGCTTAGTGGTCAGTGATGCCTCAGGGCTTTAACAAGTGCTCCGTATCAGGAGAAGTGATGGAAAAGATCACATCTTTCCAGGACTGCAGAGAAGATCCGCTCTGAACTGCATCTGTCAGAGCCTTTAAAGTCAAATTCAACATACGTCCAGCTGTATTGTTAGATATCACATTAACAATCCTCCACACATATCTAGATCACTATATCTACACTATATAGACCATTTTGAGGGATGTAAACAAAACAATGTCCTAATGGGTTTCCTATTTTATATATTTAATTTTCATAGCTTTCAGAAATTCAAAAAGGTCCACATATTAATTAATAAATGTTATGACAACTGTGCTAACATTGGCCTCGTTACAGTTCTTAAATAGTTTGTCAAGCAGGAACTGTTCATGGGCCAGTGATATCGGCATATCAAAATGGTCTATTAGCAGTTTGATGAAATGAGTATGTTTTTTTTTTGGTCAAAAAGATCCATAAGACAACCTGCTCAATCGGGTCTCCATGTGACATCAGTTCCACACAAAATGAGCCATTCAACATGGTAAATTCCACCATATAGCACTATGGCTAAACGCCCAGAATTCATCTTTATTCCATTGCAATAAAGAGGGCGAGATCCGCCATCTATCTACACTTATGTTCAAGGTGACACAAAATGCTAGACTAACAAAATATGGCACCTCAAAATGAGAAAAAGCTGTTCCATTATGGGAATAAATCAATTATTTCGATAATACAGTGCTGTGCTTCATCTCTCCGTGTCATTTATCTTCTCTCCTGGAATGGATAAGTAACAGACCAGACTGAGCTACTTTATTATATATTCAGTGGCAACAGGTGAGTCTATACTTGGGGTCTCTTCCATCCAGCATTTTCATATTTTAATCTATACAACAGTTCTGTCTGGTTCTCGAATCTGATTGGCTGATAGCAGTGCAATATTCTACAATAGCAGCACTCCTACAGCCTCTTCACCTTTTTGTATTACTCCACCCACAGAGGTCCAGCAAATCAATAAACTCACTACAGTTTGATGAATATTGCAGCTGTTGAACAGCAATGTACTTTTGAGGCTTTTTTAGGCACGAATGTAGTTTAGATTGCAACTATGTAGTTTATAAGGATAGCTTGTCTATGGCCATCAGCCTGCCATACTGAGCAAAGCAAAGACTGCAAAATAAGTCTGTAGGGAAGAGAGAAAAAAAAAAAAAAAACAGCATAAATTTCAAACTACAGCTGATCAAATCATTATAGAACAGGTAAATGACATTCTAAGTCGATCTCTATCTTTGGTATAAATACAGCACTACAACATACAATAGTAATATGCTAGTGTTTGCTTTGCTTTGGCTTTTTTGAAGGTTAATTATTGTGAACTTCCAATTGTAACAGTAGAAATACTGGGATATCGCTGTAGACTGATGGCATTTCATGCCGTTTAGCATTAGAATCTTAAAATGGGAGCAAAATCACCTGTTTTGTCATCTCTTTAGATATTACGATAGAGTCTCCACCTTTAAGGTTGTTCTGTTGACCAAGTATCTTTGTACTATATTTTCACCCTTTTTCACTAACCCTTTTTAACACTCACATTCAAGTATGTACAAAATTAACAGTTTGTCCACAGAATATAAAAAAAAAAAAAAAAAAAAAAAAAAAAAAAGAAATCAAAATAAATTGTATCCATAATAAACTAAACAATCCAATTAAATGAACACTGGTACATTTAAAGTAACTTCTTCAGCAGATGATTTTTGCAGCATTGCTGGGTGCTGTGCATGCCTAATGAAAAATAAAATTAAAACTCATCCATTGCTGGTTTAGGATTGTTTTTAATTGGCAAACAATGTATTTGTCTCCATAATATTACATTCCATAAAAAAAAGAAAAAAAAATTTACAATAAAATTTATTGATACAATTAATTAATAAAACATAAAAGTAAAATTATCATCATCATCATCATCATCATCATCATTAGTAGTAGTTAATAATAATAATAATAATAATAATTATTATTATTATTATTATTATTATTATTATTATTATAACAACAACAACAACAAATTTTAAAAAGTATTAAAATAAATACAAATAAATGAACTAATAAAAACAAACAAAAAATTTAAAATACAAATAAATAAACAAATAAAACAAATGGTTATTTTTTTAAATTAGTTAAGTTATTTGTGTACTAATACTTTCACTTGTATCTTAAATTCTTAACTTATTGGTTATTAATAGTATAAAAGAAGTATAGTAGTTGAGTTTAAGTATATAATAGAATTATGGTATGTAAAATGTAGATTAAGCAATTAATTTAGATCTTGTAAGTACAAACTTAAAACAGTCAATATTCAAACTAATTAGCAAGCAGTTAAAAGTGATGCAATTTAAAAAAATTTTTGCAACTATACAGCAGTGTGTATTCCTGACTGAAGAGCCGAGTATCAGAAGAGCCTGAGAGATACAGAAAATAATCTAACAATTACCTGCCTCCTTATGGAGGATAGAGGGATGATTTCTACTCTCCAATCCTCAGGCAATTCTACACCGTACTTAGAAAGGCTTCAGCACCCTTATCTTTAAACTCACCTACTCCCCGAAAATCTGATTCGCTCAGTGTTCAGCATACAATCTGTAAACGCCTCAGCCTCATAAAAACATATTTTATGATCTCTCCTCCTCGTGTTTACTGAAAACTGCAGCGGTAGTGAACTCGCAGAGAATATTTAATCTAAATCTCACCCTTACTATTCGTTAAAAAAACTTTAAGGCCTATTATTATATTAAAGTTACATTGCTGCATCTTTAGAGAACAAACAAATTTTAAAAAACGAAGCGTTCTCTATTTAAATACAGTTAAAGGCAAAACTAGTTATTAAAGTTTGAAAAAACTTTGTGGCATGAGAAAGCCTGTTGAAATTGTTTTTTTTAGCTAGAAGGAAAGACAGAATGACAGTTGGAAAGAAAAATAGAACAAGGATAGAATAACAAAAAGAACGATAGATAGGATGACAAAGATAGAACAACAAAAAGACCGGCAAAGAATGATAGAGCACGACATAGAATGAAAGATAGAACGATAGAATGAAAGATGGAAAGATTTCTAGTAGAACAACAAAGGTAGAATGATTTAAAACAGCAATGATCTCCATATTCCCAGTGAAAATGAATCTGTAAGGATGGCCATATCTCTCCTTAATAATAAACTCTGAAAACTGTTATGGAACTCCACACGAGACAAGACCACGAGAATGGTCAGGCACTAAAATAATAAACTTTCTAATCCGAGAAGATCAGCTCCTGAAGATCATGCATCCTGAACCCTGCTCTTTGCCCTGGACTTTACCTTCTCCACCAGAGCAGCTCCACACAGTGTCTAAGTTTTTAATATGGTGTATCTTGTGGCTCTATATTCATGTTTGGTGTCATTTTAAAAGTCTCTGTGTGATTGGTAAAGTGGTCCTAATTTCACTGTAATATTTTATCTCCCGTATAGCAGTTCATTTGGGTTTTGACTTTGATAAGATCTTCGCCAGATGCTCAACTCCAGAGAAAATGGTCTTCACATCAACTCATGACCTCATGGCAAGGGTCTTGGTGAAGCTTTTATTGTCTTGAATTTATGGTGAATTGAGTATTTAAGAGAAATGTGCAGAAGTGTCTGTGGGATTCTGTAGCCAGGACACATCGTTTCCGTGAATAAGTCTCTGAGCTCTGCATCAGGACTTATATGCTGCAATGTATTTCTACATGGTCAGGTATTAATCTCCAACTCTTAAATGTATCTTTGAGTAATTGATGTTGTACAATCCTGATTGGTTTATTTTGTTTAGTTATGTGAATTGGAATGGAAAATCTTTGCCTGACAAATAAATGTAAAATTCTTGTTTAACTCTAATTTCTCCTGAAATCATTTAAATCTTGTAGATTGTTTAGGCTGAGGTTTCCGCAGCCTATGACCAGGATTAGTCAAACATTCAGGCTCAATGGATGGAGCATGGGCACAGCATTAGAGACCTGTTGATTTCTGACAATCACTGACTTAGTATGATATAATCTAGTGGCTAATTCAAACTTTAAGTAATAATAGTTTGATTTAGCTTAGCTAGAGGATATAACTGTAAGCTAGTTTCTGTTAAGTATGACCTCCCCATGCTTGCTCTACTTAAATGAAATTAGCTTACAGTTATATCCTCTAGCTAAACTAAATCAAACTTTCCCCAAGTATGAGCGGCCTATTATTACGTAAAGGAAATTAGCTTATCCTCTATCTAAGAGCCAGAACTGGGGAGAATGTGTCCGTGAGCAGATGTAACTGGCCAGCATACTGACTCTAAGCAACTTCGGGTAAACGAACCATTAACAGAAAATAAGGATTTATTAGGTTAATCAATCTAAATTAGACAAATAACAACCTATAAAGTGATCAGCTGGAATTTCATAAATCGAAGTTAAAATTATTATGAATTGGAGTCAGATTAAAGTCGGAACTGAAAACAAATTAAAATAAAATAACAAATAAAAATATTTATTTTCACCTGTGCTAAAAAAAAAAAATAATAAAATAATAAAAAAAAAAGGCTTACACACGTTTAACCTTCACCCTTACTATTAGATCCATCATAGGACTAAGAGATGGACCCTTACAAACCCATTTAATACAAAACTTAATGCATTTCTCCACCAATTACTTATATTAACAGGAACAAATAGTCTTGGAGAGAGTGTATCGTGTTGTCATGAACGAGACACGCAGTTTGAATTGTGAATGAACAGAGAATGATTGACAGGCGCAGCAGTGGGAAGCGATGAAGTGAACATGAATATTCATCTGTACTTCACAAACTATAAACATTTAGGATATAGTAGGCCTACACGACAATTTTCTAGCGCCTTTTAATAGGCTACCTTCGTGGCTTTTGTTGGCTTATAAAATTACACAGAATGTAGCACATTCAATTCAATTCAATTCACCTTTATTTGTATAGCGCTTATACAATGTAGATTGTGTCAAAGCAGCTTCACATAAAAGGTAACAGTAAATAGGAACAGTGTAATTCAGTTTGTAGTGTTTAAGTTCAGTTCAGTTGAGCTCAGTTCAGTGTGGTTTAATAATCACTACTGAGAGTCCAAACACTGAAGAGCAAATCCAACGATGCGCACCTCTACAGATCCCGAACCAATCAAGCCAGTGGCGACAGCGGAGAGGGAAAAAAAACTTCAGGCGGAAGTGAAGAAAAAAAACCTTGAGAGAAACCAGGCTCAGTTGGGCACGACCATTTTAATTTCTCCGCTGGCCAAACGTCTTGTGCAGAGCTGCAGTCTCAGTGGCGGAGGCTGGAAGCTGGCCTCAGCGAAGACTCGTCTGTCTCTGGAGCGTTACAGGAATCAGTCTCATGTTCTCCACTCTTCCATGACCATCGCAGTAGCTGCTCAGGATTCGGCCTGGTCCAGGATATGGAAACCTTGGGATCATCTCGTCGTTGGTCTTGGATCGAATCAGTGACTCTGCATAGTCTGAGGGCCTCGGGAAGAGTATCCCCAGGTGGAAATGGAGAATAAAGAAAATAATTAGCGTAGCTGCTGTTCACAGTGTATATCAGCAAGATGCAGAACCTGTGTGGAAGCCCCCTAAGTGGTGCACTAAGTGTACTTGTGCACATGCGCAAGATCGTATTTGGATCGGTACCAGCTGGCCGATACCAGATCCAGCAAAAATATATGGAATCGAACCGATATCCAATCCATGTATCGGGATCGATGCATCCCTAGTTGCATTGTATTTATGCTAGATTTATAATGAAAAAATGTCACTCAGTTGATGACATTTACTCATTCGGCAGACACTTTTATTCAAAGCAAGGATTCCAAGTGATTCCTCATACAAGTGATTGTATTGGATTGTAAAGGATTGCATTCAAAAATTGCATTAAAAGTTTTGCTCCCATGACTTCTTTCTGCAGAGGTCAGAGCGCTTAACATGTACGTTTGACTGACAGTCCAGTTTTTCCCTCATCTGGCATCAGGAATGGAGAGGTAAAAATCATTGCCGTGTTGTCAGTAAGTGTTAGTGCTTTACAGCGTGAGCAGTTCATTAAGCTCTGAAGCCCCTCAGGCTGATTGCGAAGTGGAAATTAAAAGAAAGAAGCTGCCAGACAAAGCCTCGTCTCTTTCTCTTCAAACATTATCTCAGTATCTGGACAGCCAGGGTGGTTCTCCCTCACAGGACTCTCAGCGTCTCCACAGGGAGAAGCTTTAATTAGATGTCAACAACACGGCTGAGGAGATGCACACTTCACAATACTCACCGGTACAGGCCTTGGCTGAGCTTCCACCAAACTGACGTGACTGGTCATGGGTGGCAAGTCTTGTGGGTGGTTATATTTCCATGTGTGAATATAAATATGAGTCAACTACAACAACAACAGCATTTTTGTGTGTGTTGCTACCAAAATGTCAGCAGAAACGTGACCTGTGTTACTGTATCAAAGAGACAGGCTTAAAGTGCTTTATTTGCTTGTTTGTGCTGCAGGTTACACTAATGTTGGACTTAATATACACTTAATTTTACTTTTGTAATATCTATACGTTGTAACGGCGAGTTGGGAAAATTGGTTGCTTGTTTGTTAGAATGCAGTGTTGCATCAGTCAGAACATTTAAAACAATCATTTTATATATTAAAACATTTTATTATTTTTAGTACTTTTATTATTTTTTTATTACTATTATTATTATTATTATTATTATTATTATTAATGCTCTGTTAAATCAGTCAGAACATTGAAACAATCATTTTACATTAAATAATTAAATGTATTATTATTATGATGATGATGATGATTATGATGATGATGAGGGTGATGATTATGATGAAAATTGTTGCATCAGTCAGACCATTTAAAACAACTATTTTATATTTTAAAAAATTATCATCATCATCATCATCATCATCATCATCATCGTTGTTATTATTATTATTTATCATCATTATAATCATCATCATCATCATCATCATCAAGAACGCTGTCTTAAATCAGTCAGAACATTGAAAACCATCATTTTACATTAAATAATTAAATCAAATGTATTATTATTATTATTATTATTATTATTATTATGATTATGATGAAAATTGTTGCATCAGTCAGACCATTTAAAACAACTATTTTATATTTTAAAAAATTATCATCATCATCATCATCATCATCGTTGTTATTATTATTATTTATCATCATTATAATCATCATCATCAAGAACGCTGTCTTAAATCAGTCAGAACATTGAAAACCATCATTTTACATTAAATAATTAAATCAAATGTATTATTATTATTATTATTATGATTATGATGAAAATTGTTGCATCAGTCAGACCATTTAAAAACAACTATTTTATATTTTAAAAAATTATCATCATGATCGTTGTTATTATTATTATTTATCATCATCATCATCATCATCATCATTTAGAACGCTGTATTAAATCAGTCAGAACATTGAAAACCATCATTTTACATTAAATAATTAAATTAAATATAATATTATTATTATTATTATTATTATTATGAGGGTGATGATGATGATAATAAATACTGTTGCATCAGTCAGATCATTTAAAACTACAATTTTATATTTAAATAAATATTATAATCATCATCATCATTATTATTATTATTATTATCATCATCATCATCATCATCATCATCATCATCATCATCATCATCAAGAACGCTGTCTTAAATCAGTCAGAACATTGAAAACCATCATTTTACATTAAATTAAATATATTATTATTATTAATATTATTATTATGAGGGTGATGATTATGATGAAAATTGTTGCATCAGTCAGACCATTTAAAACAACTATTATACATTTTAAAAAAATTATCATCATCGTTGTTATTATTATTATTATTATTTATCATCGTCATCATCATCATCATCATCATCAAGAACGCGGTCTTAAATCAGTCAGAACATTGAAAACAATCATTTTACATTAAATAATTAAATTCAATATATTATTATTATTATTATTATTATTATTATTATTATTATTATTATTATTATGAATGCTGTCTGGACTGTTGGGGAAACCGGAGCACCCAGAGGAAATCCACACGAACATAGGGAGAACATGCAAACTCCACACAGAAATGCCATCTGGCCCAGCTGGGACTCGTACCAGTGACCTTCTTGCTTTGAGGCGACAATGCCAACCACTGAGCCACCATGTAACCCCTTGCTGACTCAAAGAATAAAATGTAAGTAGTTGGGGGGGGGGGGTGGTTTGTTGCTGCCATGACTTCTGACTCTTCCTAACAGCCATAACCTTTGCTTTTTTACAGAAAAAAAAAACATAATGATAAAAACTTAACTGCAGTTCTTGATCTTGAAAAGACCCACATAAATGCACTTACAATAAAAGCTGTGACCCAGCGAACACAACATTACTCTCACTCTGAGATGAAAAACAGTGCATAAAGTCATATGGTTTACTTTTATGGTCTCATTTTTGTAGTTTGACTGCCAGTTTGCTTACAAACTCATGAAAAAAATTAAAATACTACCATACAATGACTGCAATGCAACATAAACATACTACTGTGCAAGTTTAATATGGCTAATATCACTCCATGGGCCTCTTATAATACAATATTTGAAACCCAGATCAATATTTGATGTCCTTTTATTTCTTCATTTGGCAATAGCTGTGTGTTAAGCAGGATAATGTACCATCAGTTGGTCATTATGGCTGAACGATATGCTTCAGGGCGCTTCAGCATCGCCTCTGGCTTTATTTTGTGATAATGACCATGTATTTTACTTTGGGTAATTATTCTCTCTGCCACCAATCCAAGAGATCACAGCTTATTACTATTCAAAGTCTCCAACACATCTCGGATGTTCAGTATAGCCACAATTCAGGTTGCTACATCAACATTTACAGTCATTCAGCACAGTCTATGCAGATCTCGGTTGACCAAATCATTGCTAATAACATATTGAATCGCATATAATAGGGGTGTCTCGATGGATGGAAATCACAGAGAATAAAAGAACAAATTTATTTTATTTATTCTTCTATACCACTCAATTTAAAGTTGGTATAATGCAGCTTTATGCAAAGGAAAAATCTGTAAATTATTAACAATGGTGCAATCTATCAATTAAAAAGGTGTAAATTGAATTTATTTCACTTCAACATCAGTCAACACTGAAAAAGGTGATTAGCTGTAAAGCCAAGTTGTAAATAAAATAATAAAGAATAAGACAAAACATGTTGTTACACTATTTTAAGATGACATACTTGGTGTTACTATTCAGTGAAACTAATTACATGTACTTCCTATACACAATATTTTGCTGCTTGTTCAAACTACACTGCAAAATTTTTGTTCAAACTATTTATACGTGTTAAATTTAAACAAATAAACTGAATGTAAAAATGTTCAACTTAATTTGATTGTTTAAATTCAGCCAAAATAAATAAAAGATTTAGTAAATCTAAGGAATCATCTTTGAACACACACATGCACAGTCAGAATTATTAGCCCCCATGAATCTTTAGCCCCCCTGTTTATTTATTCCCCTAATTTTTGTTTAACTGAGAAAAGATTTTTTCCAACACATTTCTAAACATATTTTTAATAATTCATCTCTAATAACTGATTAACTTTCTTTGCCATGATGACAGTAAATAATATTTTAGTAGATATTTTTCAAGATACTTCAATACAGGTTAATTAGGGTAACTACGCAGGTTAGGGTAAATAGGCAAGTTATTGTATAACGATGGTGTGTTCTGTAGACTATCGAAAAAAAATAGCTTAAAGGGGCTCATAATTTTGACCAAAAATGGTTTATAAAAAATTAACTACTTTTATTGTAGCCAAAATAAAAATAAAATAAAAAAATAAAAAAACACGAGGAGGAAAAATATCAGACATACTGCGAAAATTTCCTTGCTCTGTTAAACATAATTTGGGAAATATATATACATTTTTTTCCCTCGGTGTACTTAACACAATTCTTGAGATTTATTTTGGGAAACGACTTAATTGTTTTAAATCAATCCACTTACATTTGCCAACTTAACTTGATCTATTCCTGTTGGGACACTGTGCATTAAGTATGTGGAACCCTGCATTTCTTTACAGTGTATGGTTGGATTAGAATATGGATTAGATTTAGTGTTAGTTACATGTATTTATGCATAATTTACTGTAATTACTATTGTAGGTGCATGGAAGTGCATGTGTACTTTAAGGTCTTTATTAAAGTTTAAGTAAATTACTTTAAGCGAAGCTAAGATGACAAGTTCATTTGATTTAACTAATATTTTAGGCAACAATAATTAGTTTTGCAAGGCAGTGTTGCCAATTTAGAGATGGTCAACAAATATAGTATAGACTATACAGTACAATATAGCATGCAACAATGATCCATTTTAATGATATTTATTTTATTATGTTTCAGTGATTAAAACCAATTCATTCATTAATTCAATAAAGAAAACTTTTTGTAATTTGTAACATTTTCTCTGTACTTTCATTTAAACAGAAACCCATAGCTGAATTTATAGTACATGTAAATTATGATTTTGTCAGCGTTTTGTTCATAAACCAGAATGTTATTTGCATATAATCTGGGCTGCATTGTTTGACAACAAAAGCATCTACAGTACAGTAAATATGCAAATGCTCTTTTTTTTCTTAATGTGGCTTTATTAACATTGGAATAAGGCTGTATAAAAATAGCTAATTAATACAAATGACTGAAACAATGTGACGACTTCATGAATATGCTAATAAGAGCGTGACATCATCTTACTGCATTTAGCTGCTTTACATTGACATATTTAGCAATACTGAGCACAGCTCTATACAAGACAATAGCACCATAATCCATCTTATTTTAGGTTTTGTAAAATCCAATAGGGTCACTGTGGAGATATCAATTCATTTCTGAAAGTTAAAGTTACTCTCAAGCCTAGGTAAGCAAGGAAACTCAAAACTCCATCAGAAATAGTGGAAAATCTTAGGATAAACCAAATGCAGTCAGGGGACAGGGTTTTTAATTTTAATTTTTCTGTGGCCTGTGAGTATATCCAGCCTGATCTCACGAGAAAACGCAAGTATTTTTTTACGTTTTGTCAGTTTAGCGGCTAATTCGGTTCAGTCATACAAAAATGTACGATTTTAAAGAGGAGGCGTGGCACCCAACCCAACAGTCTTTGGGTGATGAGCAAATCGTACTAATTTGTACGAATTAGACCATACGAATTAGCCAGCAAATCAAAATGTTACGAATTGCCGTGAGATTGCGTTGGTATATCTTACAAGGTATAAATCTGGAATCAATTGTGTTGCCAGATCTGGATAGAAAAAAAAAAAAAAAAAAAAAAAAAAGAAGTGAACTATAAACTGCATACAAGCCCATAATTAACCAAAATAAATAATATTCTGAAAATAAAAAACAAACTACATTGCGACCTGCACACTTTTACAACTCCATTCAAGCACAAACAAGCAGCCTGAAAATGCAAATCCCAAAAATAATAAGTGGTCACGGCAACAAACACAAAAGCCCTGTTGCCAAAGGTTTGGTTAGAATTGATAAACAAATCATTGGGCACTGTAATAAACAACAGCATACCAAAAATAGCAGATAATAAATGTGCAAGACAACAGAACGTTGCTAGGGCTTGCAAATAGAAACACAAATTATTGCTTTCGCTGCCTAATATAAATGGAAATACTACAACTTTACAGTGAATATTGGCTATATACATAGTTATTACAAGAAACCAACACTTCCCAAGCAAAAGTGGAAGAGTCTGCAGCAAATATTCTGAAGTTTAATGTCAGGCCATTAGAGCTTATGCTGTGTTGCTCTTTGATGTGCCAGCATGCAGCTCAGGGAAGATGGCTTTTGTTTCTCTGTCTTCCTTTTGGCAATTTGCTATGCCATATTCACAAATTTCAGAATGCTGAACACTGTCAATATCGATATTTGCACACACCGGCTGCCCATACAATCGAATGCCCCTGGAGACACTGGTAAACACAAATGAGGCAGAGAGTTGAATGAGTGATGGCTGCGTTGCATCAGGGTGAACTGTTTAGTATGCGGAGCTTCAACGCTTATAATTGTCTACTGCCATGTCAGTTGACTGCAATAGAAATCTCTGACTCCTATAATGGGAAAGAGTCTGTCTCTTACATTGGGAAAGCGGCTGTATACCACTTAATTTCCCATCTGGTTTAACTGTGCAAACAGCACCTATGAACCTGCTTGAATATAGATAAGAAAAAGATAGAGAGAGAAGCAGAACGATAAGGACAGCAGCGTGAAGTTGCATTGCATTGTTGCTCATTTGCATAAAAGTTACACTTTTTTGCAGGCCAACATTTGGTGTAATTCGTATTGAAATTTAATTACTTTCACTTATAACTAAACAGCTCTAGTTTTGCAGACTCATGCCACTGGAGAACACTTTCTACAAACAACCTTGTTTTTCTCTAGTTCTTTAGAAAGGCAGCCTTGTTTCCATCCAGCATTACAATATTGATTTGTGCTGTATGAAAAAAACTGGAGTATTCCATAAATGATATGTGCATAATGCACCAATTCCATGCAACCTACTCTGTAAAAAGTGGACTCAATTGTATCTTTAGGTACTTTTCTCCATACCATTTGGGAATGTCCAATTGTTGTCGACCTGTGGTCTCATGTAAAATGTAAGTTGTGTATAACTACAAGTTAATTATGCGTCTTGTACCTGCCATGATTTAATTTACTCGCTTTGCTTGCTTTAATTGGAGTCACCACAGGACAAAGTAGATTAAGAGCAATTCACGTTTGTTCATGAGCTAACAGGTACACCTCGGAAGAATGCCTTGAGCTTTTATTGTTTAGTATTTTTTTGTATCTCTTCGGCAAGCAGAGCGAGGTTTTCTTTGTGGTTTGATCTATTTGGAAAATGTTAGATGTTTTGTGAATGTTTGTTGAATTTATTTGCCGTTATTGGTTTGCTTTCTTTGTAGTTTTAGGGTGCTTCAGTACTATAGGGTACTATGATGTTATGCGCCAAGTAGTATGTGCGAGATCACAAACCTGGTAAAGATGAGAATCGATGCTTGTATGTGACAAAGAACAGAGACAAAGACAGTTTGAGCGACGAACTTAATTGCATCCAAGTAAACAATTTAAAAATCACCAGTCAAAGGGCACGTTTCAGTAACGAGGTTCAACCAACTGGAGTTTAAACTTGAACTCTGAGTTGATTTACAGAGAGATTAAAAATTCAGAATAGCCATTTCAGAATAGCTGTACTAAAAGTGTACTAACCATTTACTCGCCCTCAAGTAAATTCAAACCTTTGAGTTTTTATTATGCTAAACACAAAAGATAACCATAGTAACCATTGACTTCCATAGAAGGAAAAAATATATACTATGGATGGTTACAGATTACCAACATTTTGCAAAATATCTTCTATTGTATTTAACAGAAAAAAAGAAGTCTAAACAAGGGTGAGTAAATGACAATTTTCATTTGGGGGGGGGGGGGGGGGGACTACACAAACAGCAAACATTTATTTATTTATTTATTAACACTTTTTAAAACTTATTTAAAATGAGCTGAAACACAATTGAGGTTGTGTGCATTTGTGGGGGGATATATAAATTAACATGCGTAATTATTTTATGTTTAATCCACTTCAATTTGGAAAAAAAAAAAAAAAGTTAACTTGTTCTTTTAGTTATTTTCATCCGCTTTTCCAGGGCCTGGTCATGGTAGGCAGCGGTCTCAGGAGAGAACCCCAGATTTCCCTCTCCCCAGACACTTCTTCCAGCTCCTACGGGGGGATCCTAAGGCGTTCTCAGGCCAGCCGAGAAACATAGGCCCTTCGGCGTGTCCTTGGTCTTCCCAGAGGCCTCCTCCCAGTGGGACATTCCTGGAACACCTCTCTAGGTAGACATCCAGGAGGCATCCAAAACAGATGACCACCTCAGCTGACTTCTCTCAATGTGGAGGAGCAGCGGCTCTACTCTGAGCTCCTCACCCGATCTATAAGGGTGCGCCCTGCCGCCTTGTGAAGTAAACTCATTTTGGCCAATAGTCTCTGAGATCTTGTCCTTTCGGTCATGACCCAAAGCTCATGACCATAGGTGAGAGTTGGAAAGTTGATTGACCGGTATATTGAGAGCTTTGTCTGTCAATCTCACATTCCATCCTTCCCTCACTTGTGAACAAAACCCCAAGATACTTGAACTCCTCCACCAGGGGTAAGGACTCCCCTACAACCTCCTCAGTCCTGAAGATGACAAACCACCACCACAATGGCCTCAGTCTAGGAGTTGCTGATTCTCACCCAAGCTGCATCACACTCAGTAGCCAAGCGCCCCACTGTTAACTTAATTCCTTGATGTTGTCCCAACACAAATTAATTGTTAGAACCCAGCATTTTTTTTACAGTATCCCCCTTTAAAAAGACAGCATTTAAGGAACTGCATTTGATCCAGAAGCAAATTCTGCCTGTGCCCTTAAACTGACAAACCAAAGCTCATCAGCATTTCCTCCGTTCCTCCACACGCTTGTGATTGGTGTTTGATTTTAGACATCCAGCTGTGCATTGCTTGAGCATGGAAAAGACTGCATGCAGATCCACTGATTACAGACTCCAATGCGAACAGACTGATATCATAGCAGCTGCTTTAATAAAGAGGTGAACTACTGTAGCTTAATGACTCCTGAGTCTCTTTTTTTTGTGGACATCTGGATGCTTTAGTCAGCCTGTTGCGTTGAATTCATTAGTCTGACAGGCCTCTGCATATCGGGATCATATTAATGATCAGCTTTCATTATCAGATGCACGCCGGTGACACTTGTTTAACATCTGACAGTTTTCTGAACGATTTTCAGCTTGAAAAAGATTTGTTTAGATATCTGTGAAAATAAATGCACCTGGCTGACTCTATTAAAATAACATATGACATATAGAGCTCAGCATAAATGAGTACACCCCTCACAGACCTCTCTTATTAATATTTCCTAGATAGATGAATGAAACAACGGGTGGATGGATGGATGGATAGATAGATAAATAGAAGGATGGATGAATGGAATGATGGATGGATAGATGAATTAATAGAACAATAAATGGAACGACAGACAGACAGACAGATAGATAGAATAGTATAAAATAAAAATAGATGGAATAGAATGGCAGATGGATGGACAGACAGATAAATGATGTGACAGATGGATGAAACGACGGGTGAATGGATGAACAAATAGATGAATAGAAGGATGGATAGAACGACGGATAGATGGATGGAACAATAAATAGATGGAATAGAATGACGGATGGATGGACAGACAGATAGAACAATGGATGGACAATAGATGGAATGATAGACAGATGAATGGATAGAATAAACAGATATATGGATGATAGAACGACTGATGGATGGAATGATAGCTGGATAGAAGTCCAAGAATTAGTACAGCCAATATTATATTTTCAAATCAATCATTATATTTTGGGGGAAAATATTAAATGATTTTTAATAAACAGGAAGAATCAGGAGACACATACAAATATAGAACATTTAGTTGAAATTTTGTAGTTTGTAATAGATTTAAAATGCATTAACTTTCCATTTCTGTTAGAAAGTTTCCTAATTATTTTAAATTAAAAACTTGTTAATACATGTGGAATGCGTTTTATAACATGGATAAAAATATTTATTTTCGAAAGAGTGTAGGTTACTTGCTGTATAACACCAGTGATATTCATAAATCTGATAACATTATATGCCATTTTGAAATTACAAAATTACCATAGCTAATGCTCTTGATTATTAGGTGGAAATGATTCTCTAAAAATAATGAACAAAAAAAATATTAATAATAATAATAATAATAAATTGACAAGTTAATAAGAGGAACAAATAGATAAACTCATATTAAAAAAGGCAAGGATACACAACATTAATACAGCTACATTGAGATAATAATAAGTACATGATCATATTGCTATTCCAAGCGGACAGGCCGAATATACTGTAGATGGATATTTCAGAGCAGGAGTCATATGAGAACACATCCTTTATATATTCTTGCTCCTTGACTGGCTAGAGGCAGAAAAGACTAATGAGCTGCTGCACAAAATAAAATGCCTGCTATGCATGTTACCATCTCAGCTCACCGCATAATTAATAACATGAACATGATTTGAAATTATTTTATCTTAACTGTGTCTTTTATCATCTTATCGTTATATTACCACAAATACCTCTAAAACCCTTTTACACAGATTCTAATCTATCAAATGATAGAAAATACAAGATAGAAGGTCCTATCATACACCGTCAGACCAGTGCAACCTTAATTTTCACATTTTGTACCATGTTGTTCAAATAGCAAAACCATTTGCGCCACTTTGTGGACTGAGGTGTTTTGTTGGCGCATTGCTATTACTGAAATAGACCGCACCATTGACCAACTAAAAGCTGCTCTAAAGTCCAGCACAGAGCGCATTAGTTATGCGCCTATGCAGGTCCAAAACATTTACACATTGCTTAATATACACAATAAGTGCAGCAATACACAAAGATCTTAACATATGAAAAAAAGGATTAAAGGGTTACAAAAATTCTTCTTTTCTATATAAATATTAAAACCACTATCTCCAAGCCTTCTTCATGCCTCTTATTTCAGTTCATTCATGACAATTTGCATTTGTAGAAATATTATTATAAATATTATTATATGCATATTTACAACTAAAGAGTTCAGATGCAAAAGCCGCTAAACGCCACTTCCGCCAAAAATGAGCTAATGACATTGAGTGAATGCTTTAGGCACGTAGTACACCAACATATAGATTTGCTTCAAATCATCTTTAAAAAAAAAAACACACACGCAGCTTCAGCGCATTCAGAAATAACAGTTTGTTGGCAAAAAAAAAAAGCCGCTAAATGCCACTTGCGAATCGAATCGTATGTTTTCAATGTAGATGGCTTTTATAAGGAGACTTTTTTCTGCTTTCGATTTCGATTTTAAAAGATGGAGTTTGATGAACTGGATGAGCCTATCCGACTGTCAGTGAATGGCAAATCAAAACATCCCTCAACTCAAAACTGTACAGTGGGAAGTGTAGCATGCATTCATAACTTTTTTTGTGCAGCGACGCTACTTTGAATTAGTCCAATTTACTATACATTTAACAACAACAGCGTTTCACAAAAGACAGTTAAGATGCCGTTCTTTTATCCCACGTGGATGCTATGAGTAAAAACACGGGACCAAGACCTTAAGTATGGGAATGTTGAATGAACGACAGCTTCTAAAATTGTCTGAAAGACATCCCCTTTTTGCCCAGTAGGCCTTACTTGTGTTTTATTTGCTAATGTAAGCTATTTTTAAAAGATAAATATAATGTTTAAAGCTATACATTTATATTACTTCATAATACCTATACGTCTGCTAAGCTTTGTATATTACTGGACAATACAGAGATATTGATGTTTCACAATGTTTTACACTGCAGTATTTGAATCTACCAAGCTTTGTTTACATTGTTATACAGCATTTGCATTAAATCTAAATCTCAGATTGTTACAATTGAATTAATGCTAAATTTTATTTTTAGTGATTAATGCACTTATTGACAGATTTTATTCATTCATTCTCCTTCTGCTTTTCCCTGGTTTAAAAT
This sequence comes from Danio aesculapii, assembly GCF_903798145.1. Taxonomy (NCBI): domain Eukaryota; kingdom Metazoa; phylum Chordata; class Actinopteri; order Cypriniformes; family Danionidae; genus Danio; species Danio aesculapii. The sequence continues at coordinate 49,539,059 of NC_079448.1, read as the reverse complement.
CACAGCAGAATGAACCGCCACTTACTTGACAGACTTATGTATTTTAGGTGGTTTGTTTCAGGTGTTTTATATTTGGTAAAATAGTTTCTAATTGCAACTTTAGTAATATTTAACTAATTACACTGTCTTGTCCCAGTAGGTGGATTTAGAGGTTTTTGCAAAAAAAAAAATAAATAAATAAAAAAAAAGCACAAGTGGATTTAGCTGGTTAACACAAAATAACATTGACCTTGTTACCAAAGAATTGTCTAAAGTGACAAAGTATTTTACTGTCTAGCTATTAATCTTATTACATATAAAATGAATCTTCTGAACCTAATCAGAGGAGCCTGACAGAAAAAGCTCATTTACAAGAAAAGAGGTCTGATTGATTTAGAGGGTTTTGCATCTGAACTCTTCAATTGTTTTAATAAAAATAAGTTTAGATTTGTCCTCCTGTCTGGTTTTGGAGAAGTTTGCACCACCATAAGAATACGACACGTTTAGATCTAACTCAGTTTTTTTTTTCTCAAATATGTAGGCTAATGGATGTCTTCAGTGGAGTGCGTACATCACCGTTTCCTTATCCACTAAAGCATAGGAGTAAAGAGTAAAAGTACAGAGAAAGATAAAGTAAAGGGGTTGAACGGAGGAGGCTCGTTCTTTATCCTCGCGCTGCAGATGCTCCGTTTAACGGTTTTCTCGCTAGTGAAGCTTCAGTTTTTCCACCAACAAAGTCCGCCATGTAAACAGCAAATGCGACATGGCACGACGCAACTGACTCTTAAAGGGAAACTCTGATTGGTTTAAGCACATTATGCTCAAAACACACTCATAACTCATTAAGTGAATAAGTTCAATCCTGTTAGACAATGCGCCAGGGCGCAAAACCTATTTTTAAATTAGAGCACAGATTATCTAAACTAAGGGTGCTTTCACATCTGTAGTTCGCTTCATTTGGTCCGGACCAAGAGCAATAAATGATACATTGTAGCATTTTCTGCAGTCTTTGGGTCGTTTTCACACCACACTGCTGGCTTTGGTCCGAACCAGATGAAAAGAACCAAAATGCAGTCATCTGACAAAATCCACATCTCTCTTTGGCCAGATGTTGTTCAAAACATTTCCTAAACTGCTTATCGATTGGTCAGAATTCACGTGTAGGAAAATGCCAATGGATCTCCCGCAAGTACACATATCAGCAGACACAAAATGATGCTTTTTATTATGGAGCTACGACTGCGCTGGCTGATTGTATCCCTGCTCATAGTATACTATATAGTTTGTGTACATCACTTTAGACAAACTATAAATTTCGAGAATGAAGCGCGGCTGCGACTGGAAAACAATGTTTTAATGCATCACACATCACTTCAGGAGGAGGCGTGAATTAATTTAGCTAAACTGCGACATGTTCATCTTGCGGAAATATTACCAACGACCCATCAGGTATTGTTCTCTCTCTCTCTCTCTCTCTCTCTCTCTCTCTCTCTCTCTCTCTCTCTCTCGGTAAAGCCATGTCAACAAATATTTTTCCTCCACGCCCCATAATGCACAGTGCATCGACCTATGGCAGCTGGATTAGTTCAAAGGGCGCAGCATTTTTTGCGGTTGGGTCTGTTTTAGTTCGGATCATATTCTCACCACAAACGCTCCAGGGTTCGTTTGAAAGCGTACCGAGACTCGGTACACTTTTTGGTCCGCTTTTGGTGCGCACTCGAGTGTGATTGCTGCATTCACCTGCCCAAACGAACCAAGAGGGAAAATGAACTCTAGTGTGATTCAACCGAACTAAATATGGCAGTTGTGAAAGCACCCTAAAGTCCAAATGTCTAAAGTCCCTTCAACATATCATGGAATAAGTGCACCATATGGATTTATAAAATAATATTAACAACAACAACAACAATAATAATAATAATTATTATTTATTATTATTATTATTATTATTATTATTATTATTATGTACTAATTAAATAATTATTAGAAATGAACCACATACCCGAATAGCAACAAGAATCACAGCATTTCTTTGATTTCTTTGATAAGAGTCGAGTGAACTTAAATGACTTTTATGAAAGAACTTCAATCCCCTGAAGTACTGTTTGACAAGAGAATTAAAACAGAAATAAAACTAGTCATCTATAGAAACAATACATTTCAAGTTTAGAGATATTTTAAGGTAGAGAGACTTGCTCAATTGCATTACTACAGTGCTTAATGGAAATAGCTGGGGCTAATAATCTGTTGACTAACTGTGACTCACTGGTTGGTGGAATTTTATGTACAGCACTATGAGTAATGCAGTTTTTTAGGGGGCACTGTTAAAAAAGTTGAATTAAATGTAATCAGATGGGTTTAACAAAAGCATATCTGACTCAGAGGACTAATTATTATTATTAAACTCTGTTATGGATAATTGTTTCACTATAAGACTGATCATATCCGACGTTTCTCAGATCAACTTTTAATGTCCTTTGTCAAAGTTAAATTCCACAGGCTTTTTTGGGCAAACTTCACAGATTGTCTGACTGTGATAATGTGGGTATATGTGTGGTATATGTGCATGCTGTTTAGAGATTTCAGGCAAGATGGTCTTAACGTCACATTGTACACCATCTGTTGAGGACTACAAGATTAGAACATATCTTTTGGAAAAGTCACTGTTGGTTTTGCAGTGTGCTGAATAACAATTATGGTGTATTCTAGCCACCGTAGAAGAGTGTGTTTAAATGCACCTAGTTTCCCTCAAATTGTAATTACAAGTTTTCAGAGTTTTCAGAGTTGGGTGAATGTCTACAAGAAAGCATGTTAGATGCAACAGATGCAGCGTTTATATTAAAGAGCTCATAATAGTTTTTTTTTTAATATACACATTCCTATAGTGGGTAATGATACGGTTTGAATATGAGAAAAATCGGCAAACTATAAAAGCAAACACTCCACAGATTTTTGTCAACTTCAAATGTCCCCATTGCAGATCTTAAGTTTAGAAATACACCCAATTACTATACCCCCCTCCCCCCAATTAAATATTTATTAAAATATACTAATTAAAAAAAATAAACAAAATATTAAAATACATATATTACAATAAAATAAATATTAACAAAAAATAATCTCAAACCAAAATTTATATTAAAAGCAAATAAATGATTACACCAAAAAATAAGTAAATAATAAATATTAAAACAAATACATATTAAGATAAATAAAATGTGTTATATATATAAAAAAAATGTTAAAATAATTATAAATATTCAAATAAATATTGCATAAACTAATTTTAAAATAAATAAATAAAAATAAAAATAAAAATATGCAGTATATTAAAATAAATAAAACAAATAAATATTAAATAAAATAAATATTAAAAGATAAAATAAAATAATGCCCAACACATGATCAAGGTGGTTGCATTGGGCTGATAGTGTGCCATCTTCACATTCAACAGTAGCAGTTTCACAGATACAAAGACAAAGATTTTCCTTTCTTTAGCTATCTGCATTCTCAGACATTAGCAACATAGTGTATTTTCTGTGTGTGTTAGTATAAAACACGACTTGCCTTCTGTTACGTGTAGAATGAGGACCGAAGATCCAAATGCAGTTTTATACCATGGTGAAACAGGCAGGAATTGAACTCCAGCGAACACAACATCAAAGGTAATCCATAAAGAAATCCGAATAACAGGCAATAGCTCAGTACAGGAGGCAAACAATCAGAAAGAAATAAAACATCCAGGGATCCAAAACATACAAGACAAAACAGCAAGGAAACATTCATTGATGTCACAATGATGATTGAGTGTGAGAGTGGTGTTTAAATAGTCCAGTAAATGAGCATCAGCTGAAAATGGTCATTAGTGCAATGCATTGTGGTAAATGTAGTGCGGTAGGCTAATAAAGGTAATGGGTGGAGCGCCCTCTAGAGGGTCACAATGAAACAAAAATCTCATATGATGTGTCATCTCATCACCTGATAATGATTTGCAGTTGAAGTCAATATTAGTATCCATCCTGTGATTTTTTTTCTTTTTTCAAATATTTCCCAGAGCAAGGAAAATTTTCACATTAAAACAAACAAACAAACAAACAAACAAATATTGAAATAAATTAACAAAGAAATATTAAAATAAATAAACAAACAAATATTAAAAAATAAACAAACAAAAAATGTAAATAAATAAAAAATAAAATAAACAAACTAAACTTATAACAACTAAATAAACATTAACATAAAACAATCTAATATTTTTTAAATAAATAAATATATTAAAATAAATAATAAAAATAAAGAAATATTAAAATTAAGAAATATTAAATAAATAAATAAATAAATGTAATAAACAAACAAATATTAAAATAAACAAAAAACAAACAAACATTAAAATAAATATAAAAGTTGAAATAAATAAACTAATAAATAAGCATGAAAAATCGAATTAATAAATAAAATTTTAAATAAATAAATATTAAAATAAATACATTTTAAACTAAATTAATAATAAAATAAATATCAAAATAAAAAAATAAATACATATTAAAATAAACAAATATTAAAATAAATATCACAACAAATAAATACGTTTAATAAATAACCGATAAATAATTTGCAAGGAGCAAGGAATTTTTTATAGTAGTTCCAATAATATTTTTTTCTTCAGTGAAAAATCTGTTTCATTTAAAAAAAAAAAAAACATTTTAAGGTCAATATTATTAGCCCTCTTAAGCAAGATTTATCTTTTCGATTGTCTACAGAACAAACCACTGTTATACAATGACTTGTCTAATTACCGTAACTTGCCTAATTAACCTAGTTAAGCCTTTAAATATCACTTTAAGCTGTATACTATTATCTTGAAAAATATCTGGTCAAATTTTATGTGCTGTCATCATGGCAAAGATAAAAGAAATCAGTTATTACAAATGCGTTAATAACAATATTATATTTAGAAATGTGCTGAAAAAATCTTCTTTCTCCTAAACAGAAATTGGGAAAAAATATAAAGGGGGCTACTAATTCAGGAGGGCTAATAATTCATTCATTCATTTTCTTTTCCTTAGTCCCTTTATTAATCTGGGCTCGCCACAGCGGAATGAACCGCCAACTTATCCAACATATGTTTTATGCAGCGGATGCCCTTCCAGCTGCAACCCATCACCATCAACCCATCACATGTCTTTGGGCTTGTGGGGGGAAACCGGAGCACCCAGAGGAAACCCACACAAACACAGGGAGAACATGCAAACTCCACACAGAAAGGCTAACTGACCCAGCCAAGGCTCGAACCAGCGACCTTCTTGCTGTGAGGCAAACATGCTACCAACTGCGCCATCGTGCAGCCAAGCAAGTAATTCTGTATATAAAAAAATGGAGGATGAATCAAATGTAATGCTACCCTTCAAAGGACAAACACATCAAATCACTAAAGTGTGGAACTAGAAAAATTACTTTCCACAGTTTTAGTTGTCCAGCCAAGAATTTCAACTCATTATTGGTACAAAACCAAAGTTACTGCCTTATTTGCATGGCAGACTGTTTGCCTCAAACATCCTCACTCACTTTCATACTTTCTTCAAAGCAAAAAAAAAAAAAAACAACATGTTCGCACTAATGAGTCTGAAAAAAACATGATGGAACAGTTGTGTTTATATTGATGTCTATCAGCAAGGTAAAGGGTGCTTTAGTCAAGTTCTGCCAAATGATTGTGCTGATGTACTACAGATGGTATCCAGGAATGTCTAGCACCATCCTTTTATTTTCTTCTACTTCTTTTCAACAAACTCCATTTATTTCTTTCCAGCAGACAGTGATGCATGATGTACAGAAAATCTGACAACAGACAGACAAACAAAACAAACAAAAAAAACAAGATACTAAAATTCTTCAGAGCACAATTACTAGTACAAACAGTTAAAACCTGAATTATTAACCCTCCTGCATTATGAGCCGCCCCTGTATATTTGATTTCCCAATTAGTTTAATTGAAAGAACGTTCTAAACAATCATTAATTTTCCTTCAGCGTAGTGCCTTTATTAATCTGGGGGCGCCACAGTGCAATGAACTGCCAACTTATCCAGCATTTGTTTTACACAGCGGATGCCCTTCCAGCTGCAACCCATCACTGGAAAACATCCATACACACTCATTCACACACATACACTACGGTCAGTTTAGCCTACCCAATTCACCCATGAGCGCATGTCTGTTGAATTGTGGGGGAAACCGGAGCACCCGGAGGAAACCCACGTGAACATGGGGAGAACATGCAAACTCCACATAGAAACGCCAACTGACCCAGCCGGGGCTCGAACCAGCGATCTTCTTGCTGTGAGGCGATTCTGCTACCCACAGCACCACCGTGCTGCCCATTTTAATAACTCATTTCTAATAAATGATTTCTTTTATCTTTGCCATGATGACTAAATGACATTTGACTAGATATTTTTTAAGATACTAGTATTCAGCTTAAAGTGACATTTAAAGGTTTACTCGGTTAATAAGTTAGGGTTATTAGGCAAGTCATTGTATAACAGTGGTTTGTTCTGTGGTTCAGGGATTCCCAACCAGTGGGCCTCAGCGATCCTGCAGGTGGGCCGCGAGATTTACCTCTCAGCATTATACTATCGTTTTTGGATATTATTATTAATATTCTATATTAAAATGATCGAAGTATTGCACCTGTTCTGTGATATATAATGGACGCGCGCCCATACAGCAGGATCTAGCCAGGCTCAATGGTGTTTCTGCCATAGAATGTAAAATAACTCCCAAAAATATCCAGCTGAAAACTCAACCGCGATCAGATCAACACGTTTCAACAGATTTTGGCCCAATCCCAATTCTACCCCTTAGCCCTTCCCCTTACCCCTACCCCTTGTTTTGCGCATTCCTGTGAAGGGGTAGGGGTGACCCAGTTCTCTTTAGCTTGAAGGGCTAAGGGCTAGATAGCCCTTCGAACAAAGATTTTTCAGAACCACACTCGAAACCAAGGGGTAAGAAAATTTCCCAGAATACACCAGCCACAACGGCAGCATTGCTGCACCAGGAAGTCAGGAGATGCACAAATTAGTATTTTTGTCATTATTATGATTTTTTACAACAAACAAACACGTTTTAATATATTCATAACCGCGTTCCCTAATCATAACTCCTGTAAAGCAGTCCCACAACATTCTGTCACTCAATGACACTCATATCCCCTGTCAGAAAAGTCTAGTGGCTGGGAATGAGCTTTTTACAGTGTCTTCTATTATGTTAATGTTGTTTTTGGTGTGTTTACATTGATGAATATGGCCAATGTGTAAATGCACAGTTTAGTTACGATCTTATTGTCACATTATATCATTATGCTAACAAAATATATGCCTTCAGTGATTTCCTGAAGATAAATACCAAATAATAACACAACTGGAATTACTACAGCAGTCGTGATCGTCTGATCTCATATGAAGCAAGATATCGCAATGACACATGATGACGTGTACAGGTGCTGTAGTGCTGTCCCAATTCTTAGGGGTAAATTTTGAAGTCCTTGAAGGGGTATGGGTACAAAAATAGAATTGGGCCTTTGGGTGTGTTACCAGCCTGATCTCATTAGAAAACGTAAGAATTTTACGTTTTGTCAGTTTAGTGGCTAATTTGTACAAATTCGTACAGTTCAGTCATACAAAATTGTACGATTTTAAAAAGGAGGCGTGGCACCTAACGCCACCCATAAACTCAACCATCATTGGGGGATGAGCAAATCGTACTAAATTGTACAAATTAGATCGTACGTTTTCATACGAATTAGCCACTAAATCAAAAAGTTACGATATTCAGTCTGTCCAATTTAAAGCAGAAGCTGGTGTTTTGCAATCTCCCTTTGACCTGTGGTTCTCTTTTAATTTATGTATGTTTAAAAAAGGCACAACAAATGTATAATAAATAAGGGTTTAAATGAGCATTTTATCCAAACATTTTAAAGAAAATGTCAGACAGGTGGGCCTTCAAAAATCGATTTGAGAAAGAAGTGGGCCCTGAAGTAAAAAGGTTGAGAACCCCTGCTACAGACAATCAAAAAAATTAGCTGAAAGTAATTGCTTAAGTGCCTAATAATATTGATGCTGGTTTAAAAAAAATTAAAAAAATACTTTTATTCTAGCCAAAATAAATCAAATAAGGCTTTCTACAGAAGAAAAAATATTATAGCAAATACTGTGAAAAATTTCTTGTTCTGTTAAACATTGTTTTGGAAATATTTTTAAAAAATGCACAGAAGGCGAATAAGTTTGACTTGTATGTTCAGGAATGTAACAATACAGTTACAGTGTCACAACTCTAGTAATTTTATTGTGTTGTTGTTTCATGTATTCATTTCAAGTGAATTCCCATGTGTTGTGTTCCATGTGCTTGTGTTTATGTCATGTGTTTCCTTTGTACAGTTTTCCTGCCATTCGTTAGTTTCAGTAGTTCCACCTGTGTCGTACCCATGTATGTATTCAGTTTTATACAACAGTTCTGTCTGGTTCTTGAATCTGATTGGCTGATAGCTGTGCAATATTCCTGTAATATCAGCACTCCTACAGCCTCTTTACCCTTGTGTATTTCTCCGCTCACTTAGAGTGACAATAAACTCACTACAGTTTGACAAATATTGTAGCTGTTGGGCAACATAATATACTTTTGGTGAGAATGTAGTTGTTTAGACTGCAACTATGCAGATTATTTATAAGGACAGCACCTGTTTTAAATATCTATAATTTCTGAGATCCAATGCCTTGTCGGCCATCAGTCTGTCATACTGAGCAGAGCAAAGACGGTTGATGTTCCACCACAAGATGGCAACAGAGACCACATAATAAGTCCTAAGGGGAGAAAGTAAATTTCAAACTACAGCTTATCAAATCATCACAGAACTGGTAAGTGACACTCTAAGTCGATCTCTCTCTCTCTTGTATTTTGTAGTGCTGTATTTATACCATAGTAATCTGGTAGTGTTTGACTTGCTTTGGCTATTTTCAGGGTTAATTATTGTGATATCCTGATTACAACAGAGAAATACTGGGAAATGTCTCTAGACTGATGGCATTTCATGCCGTTTAGCATTATAATCTTAAAATGTGAGCAAAATCACCTGTTTTGTCATCACTTTAAACATTACTCTAGAGAATCATTTCAATACTAGTGCTAGTATTACTATGACTGTATATCATCACTGGTAGGACACTAAAGAAGGTCGCACACCAGAAGCGGCGCTCTGCAATGCGCAGTGTCGCGCCACGCAGCACCATGCAGCACCATGCAGCACCATATGTTTAAAATTTTATAATTCTAGACATAGATTTCTATCAGGGTACACATACCGGCGTCGCAAGTCGCGGCTGTCTGCGGCTACGACTCAGGACACTGTTAACATTCCTGCCGTGCCACAGAGCGCGATCTGATTAGTTTCATGTTAAATATCATGTGAATGTGTGCGTCTGGTGTGTGATACTTTTAACTGTCATGTGCGCACCGTGTCGAGGCGTCGAGCGGCGCTTCTGGCGTGCGACCTGCTTACGCCCCATTCACATGGGGCATCAGCTTCAACGCTTTCCATTCACTTTGAATGGGTGACGTCAGGCATTGCCGAACTGCATTGTGGATCCGTCAGCGCGTTTAGAGGCGTTGCTCGTTGCAGAAGTTGGGACGGAAGCGTCAGCCAATCAGATCGCTGTATGCAAATATACCAGCTCAGACAGTGGCCTATTGCTGACTAATTTTATTGGCTGACACTGCTATGACGATCGCGTCAGCTCCAACTTCAGACACGCCCTCTGTCAAGCGTTGACGCTGAAGCCCCATGTGAATGTGGCGTTAAGGCACTCGGACTGCAGCCTTGAGCCAACGCATGCCTCCCACCAGTGCCGATATGCAGCCATATCACACTACTACTCGTGTGCTATTGCTTATAATCATGTCTTGTGTATTTATACCCCTGAGTTCAGTTCAATCCGTTGTCCGGTATTATATTGTCATTCTGTTCCTGGCCTGTGTGTGGTTTTTGTAAATAAATATAAATGTTTTGATAATTCCCATCACCCGTGCTTTTGTGAGAGAGCTAAACCGTGACATAGACAAAGTATGTTTTATGTATTTTTTTTCTTTCCCCTTGCTGAAATACAATCTCCTATTGAAAACTTTGTAAAAATGCCTTCCCCATCTGACATTGAGTTCTTTATCGCACACAATATCAAAGAGCACAACGAATGAACAAGTCCATTGAGAACAGTGTGTGTGTGTGTGTGTTATGTGGAACTTGGCAGCGGCACACTTGAGTACAGTTTCTTTTTGCTGTTGTCAGTTCCTTGGTTTATTTATATCCCAAAAACCTCCTAAAATCAGTCACAAACATCCATGAAAAATGTATCAAAGCACAGGCAGCAGGAGGGAAATGGCCCCAGTTATTTAGTCCTTTTTATTCTTATAAACATTTAAAAAATAAAAAACTGTAGTGGATTTGTCATCTGAAATGTGCAACAAAACATACCCAGAGAACTGTATTTTTTTTTTAATTGAGGCATGAATTGCCAATCAATTAAAAGTTTAAATTGTATATATTCGTGACTTTAAACCAGGGGTGTCCAAACTCGGTCCTGGTAGGCCGTTGATTTAAGCGCCAACTTGCCTCAACACACCTGCACAGATGTTTCTAGAATACCTAGTAAGAGCTTGATTAGCTAGCCCAGGTGTGTCTGATTGGGCTTGGAACTAAACTGAATCAAATTTAACTTAAACAATTAAAGCTGGAATTAAACTTGATAAAACCCCTCCAGGACCGAGTTTTGGCACCCCTGCTTTAAACTATTCAACAGTGTATGACAAAATGTCAAATAGAATACAATGACATCAGGAATTAGCATGAGTGTGTTAGCAATTTGTTCTTTCTTTCTTTCTTTCTTTCTTTCTTTCTTTCTTTCTTTCTTCATTCAATCTTTCGTTTTGTTTCTTTACTTACTTTATTTATTTTTC
>NC_079448.1:49500885-49527981 GCF_903798145.1 Danio aesculapii | reverse complement strand
ATATATATATATATATATATATATATATATATATATATAATAGTTTTTTTCAATAATTTAAAATGTTCAACATATATATAATTTAGAGAATAAACCGACAGTAAAAAAATAGAGAAGATGATTACAATTCAAAGACATGATAAAAAAAATGTAGTGGTACAGTTATAAAGAGTAAGTCATTTTGAACAGATGAGTTTAAAGTCTGGATTTAAACAGAGGGAGAGAGTCAATGTGGCAGATGTCAGGAGGAAGAGAATTCCAGAGTTTCAAAGCAGAGCGACTGAAAGCTCTGCTCCCCATTGTGCTGAGACGGGCAGAGGGAACAGAGAGGTGAAAGGAGGAGGAGGATCTAAGCGAGCGGGAATTAGTGGAGGAGATCAGACAAATAAGGTGATGCCAGGTTATGGATGGCCTTGATTGTATGCAGGAGGATTTTAGGGGGTGAAATGCTGAAAAGGAGTTTTGGTGATGATGTGTTCTGGACCAGTTGAAGCTTTTGGAGGGATTTATGTGGAAGACCATAAGAGATTATTGGAGAGAATTCCAATAATCAATCAAGTGACGAAGCTATGTGCGAGGATAGAGGCTGAGTGAGCGGTGAGAGAGGAGCGGAGACTATGTTTCGGAGATGAAAATATACAGACTTATGTTATTATATTATGTTGTTATATATTATTAATTTGTTTGTGTTGTGAGGATTTGCAACACAAGACATGCTGTCTTCACCTAATCTGCTTGTGTTTTCTTTCATTGCAGGGCGTTAAGCTATCTCAGCCACTGTACAAGTATCAACATAATTTCATTACTGCATAAATGTTGCAACTGGCACATATTTGTATGAGCATGGGTTGCCAAATTCTTGCTTTTCATTTCAAAAGTTCCTGCTGAACTTAAGTTTGAATGATATTTTGCCTATTAACAGATGCTGGGAAGACTGTTAAGACCCAAGGTTCTCCTCGCAGCTTGTCTAACAGCTGGATGTCCCTAAAGCCAGCTGAGCCACTCGACACAAGAAACCATAGAGAACAAAAAAGAGGAGGGGGAGGAAGAGAATGAAGAAGATACACTGTATAAAAGAGCCAGCACTGCTCCATCTATAATTGAGGTGAATAACACCTGCGATAACAACACAGCTTGCTATTGGCATCTACATCTAAATAAATCAGTGAGACAAAGATCAGCGGCTGTATCTTTGTTTATTTTACCTCGCGTACGCCGTCGGATCGTGAGTGGGCGACGTAGCAGAAAAACAATCACTGTTAACTGCAGTTTCTCAGTTGTGTGGCTGCGATAAACCTCTGTCAAATGAAGAGTGAGAATTATTTCATGGAAATTCTTTCAAGCCTCAGAGAAAAAAATTTACTAAACAAGAAGTGCTGCAGGAAATAAAGCTGGAGGCTCATAGGGTCAGGCTAGCTCAGTTAGCAGTTTCACAATAGTTTAAATGCCTTTATAAATCAATGGTTTTAGCTTGGTAATGAGCTATGAGGATATTACCATATTTGCTGAGGATGAAAATCGTGTTCTTGCTCCAAAACATATGTGGACGACTGAACAGCTGGTACGGCACTAGCAAAAAAAAAAGGTAATATCTCTCAAGAGTACTTGGATCCATTTCAAAAAAACTAATCACAAGTCACAATGACTCATCCCTTGGTATCATGGTCCCCTGAAGGGAAATGTTATGTTTTATAAACGTCAGTATAATTAAAATGATAAGTGTGCATATTCAGATTCATTTGTGACAGTTATTTTCTTTGGGAATTTTCCAATCCACTCTTGTTTTCCCACTTGTCATATTTCAATAAGAAATGACAGATATCTCAGCTCGCTCTCCCTCGTGTTGTTCCAGTCTGTATGACTTTCTTTCTCCTGTGAAATGAAATGTCAATGAAAGTCAGCGGTGTTGTTTGGGACCCCACTGACTTTCATTGTGTGGACAAAGACAGCTAAATCATTCATCAAGATATCTTTTTTGTTTTGTTTTCAAGAAGAAAGAAATTAAGTTATTTAGGTTGGGAACAACAAAAGGGTGAGTAAGGGTATACTGTACTTCTCTTGGTTCAGTGGCTCAGAGCATTAAAGACAATATTATACACTGAAAAATATGTAAATTAGCAGTTTTCCATATTTTGTGATTTCCCTCATTTATTTATGCTTTTGAATTGCATTTTGAGATCTTGATCTTTCCTCCACGAACTTTTAACAAGAAAATTTGTGGCTTTTATTGACATTTCTAATAGTTTAAAGTTATATGTTGTCTGGGTTGGTGTTTTATATTACTCTACAAAAGCCTTGCCTGGCAAGTACTGCCAGTACATTTTCTGTTTTATTGCAGACTTATTTTTCGATACATTATTCCTTATTTCAAACTAAATGTCAGTTCAAGAGTTCACACTTAGCTGATAATCAATAAAGCATATTTGGCATGCTGTCCCGGGAGAGAGCCCTGAGCTCGTAATATCCTCAAGCCCGGAGCTCCCTCCCGTTAGAAGGGCGAGAGCGGAGTTCGAACTCAGGTAGGTTTTGAGGACTCCCCTGCTTGTCGTCGTGTGAGAAGTGTAATCTAGTGTTGTTTTTGGTGATAATTTGGTTTAGTCGATTGTCTATGGTTTATGTTTTTGGACGGTGGGAGGAAACCGGGGGACCCGGAGGAAACCCACGCGAACACGGGGAGAACATGTAAACTCCGCACAGAAACACCAACCAGCCCGATAGGAGGTTGGACCAGCGGTGTTCTTGCTGTGAGGCAACAGTGCTAGCCATTGGGCCACCGTGTCGCCCTATCGGAAAAAGGGGGAGGAAATAGGGGTGGAAGGGGGGGAAGCTTCAAGACGAAGAAAACTGGAGTGAAAAACTCTGGTTATTTATAATGCTTCCATAATCATCTAATGGGTCAGATTACGGAGCTAATGAGGAGCCAGCCGTGTTGATCATAAGCACGTGATCCTCTCGAAATTAGTTTATAAATAAACCACACTTAAAGTCACTTTGTTAAACAGTAGCATTGAATTTTCAACATCAAAAAGCGACAGAGCAGAAATCAACATGCCATAATGTAATTAACAACCATAACTAAAAAGAAAACACTTGTGAACCACAAAATACGGAAACTGTTTATTAACAGGGCAGCACAGTGGCTCAGTGGTAAGCACTGTCACCTCACAGCAAGAAGGTCGCTGGTTAGAGTCCTGGCTGTGTCAGTTGGCATTTCTGTGTGGAGTTTGCATGTTCTTCCTATCTTGGTGATGGTTTCCACCAGGTGCTCCGGTTTCCCCCATAGTCCAAAGACATGCGCTAGGTGAATTGAATTCTAAATGAACTACAGAACAAAATTGGCCGCAGTGTATGAGTGTGTGCGGATGAGTGTGTACGGGTGTGTTCCTGGTACTGGGTTGCGGCTGGATGGGCATCCACTGCATAAAACATATGCCAGAATAGTTAGCGGTTCATTCCGCTGTGGCGACCTCTGAAATAGAGACTGAGCCAAAGGAAAATAAATAAATGAATGTTTATTAACAGACATACCGAAAGTCCAGGATCACCAAAACATGCTTTTATAATAAAGCAGTGCTGTCTGGTGGGTTAAATACACTCAATGTAAATGTGCAAATATAACGATAGTTTAATCAGAACTTGAACTACGCCTTTAAGCAAGTTTTTCATGGCCGATTAATTTCTGTAATTATTTATGCAATTTCAAATCTTAATAGTAAATGAGTGAATTACAACTTTAACCCTGCTGTTGGGGATGTTTTCATTCACTCTAAGGGGATTTTGAGACTTAATTTGGCCACAACTTTCTCTATTTCAGCAAATTATTTTTGGAGACAAATCTTTTGACACTTATTTTGGGAAAATGTTTTGAGAAAAAAAATGCCCCAATGAATTCAATTATAACCACATTTGTTGATTGCAAAGCTATGACATCATATAATCATGCACTCTTGATTGTTGGTGGTTTTCCCTGTTGGGAAGAGGTAAATTTACCAATTTTTACTAGTGATTATTAGTTGCAGTGCAAAAAAGCTTAGTTTTTGTATAAAAGTTATATGGAGTATAATGTGTGTGTGTGTGGGTGAGCATGAGTGTGTGAGTGTTAGAGACCTTTGCACACTTACCTCGACATGTTTGAGTAAATAAATAATCATTTCAGCTCTCAGAACGTTGTAAACATAGTATATTTATTTATGCATGCACACTATAATCTGCTGTTTTACTCCATAAAACTCCATATTAAAGCCAGAAACCTTTTTTGCAATGACCTATCTAAAGGGTTAATTTATTCATTCATTCATTGTCTTTTTGGGTAAGTCCCTTTATTAATCAGGGATCAACACACCGGAATGAACTGCCAACTTATCCAGAATAGGTTTTACGCAGCGATCAACGATGCTCTTCCAGCCACAACCCAACACTGGGAAACACCCATACACTCAACAGGACAGCATCTCGTCTGCCTAGTCATCCTTGCCTTTCTCATAGTGATCTTCATAAACTAGCATAAATAATGTGCGTGATATCTTTGGCTGACAAAGCCGGGCACTGCAGCATGCAGCGGCACAATGATGAAAAATAGATTGACTGCATCTAAAAGGCACTGAAATCACACAATTATGATAAGAAATAAGATAATAATTAAGAAATAATATCTGCTTGTTAAGTCGTGACGTATCGGTGACATACGGAAAACTGTTTCCGGGTCCACTTTTTGAGTCCTATCACACATTAAAGTGAATTTTATATAAAATCATAGTGTACACAACAGTTTCTGGACTTGCTGCATCACAAATACCAAAATTTGAACAATTGATAAAAAAAATGTATCACTTTCTGGCCATCAGATATTAGGCATATATATATATATATATATATATATATATATATATATATATATATATATATATAGAGAGAGAGAGAGAGAGAGAGAGAGAGAGAGAGAGAGAGAGAGAGAGAGAGAGAGAGAGAGAGATCTTGATTTTTGAAAGTATTACATAATTTTGTAAACGTTTATTTTTACCAGTTGATGAGTCTCCCAATACAGTTTGATAGAGCACTTGGACCCGAACACATGAAAACGAAAGTAACAACCATAGTTTAAAATAATGTAAGGAGTAGAAAGTACAGATATTTGTGTACCAAAGTAAGAAGTAAAAGTAAAAAGTTGTCAAAAAAATAAATAGCGGAGTAAAGTACTGAAAGCATAAAAATCTACTTAAGTACAGTATTGAAGTATTCGTTACTTCACATCTCTGCAATTTAGCTCATTCAATTCAGCTATAGCGCATGTTTTTGAACTGTGGGGAAACCGGAGCACAGTGGACCGCGGCCTCACAAACGCATTTAAATACGTAAACAAAAGCGACATGCATCGCATTTTCAATGCGGCGTTAGGCGCGATATGAGAATATTAAGAGTTAACCTGATACAGTACATGCTGTTACCAGTAAAAAAACACAATTACATACATAATTTGCAAGCTAGAGAAAACAAGGAGGCAACCATTTTCATCGCACTTACTTACACTTGTGAAATGGAGGAAGAAACTGATCCATGAACTGTGTACTGTAAAGTTCCTGTCACGCTCTGACAAAGTCCCATACATCAATAGTCTTTTCTGATCCTTCCTTTACCAAATGGCTGACGAATCCTACGTTGTAAGCGTGTAGATTGCTGAAGCACTTGTGAGAAAAATGACAGGAACACAGCACAAGGCTGGGGCTATAATGCTGAGGTTCACAGTTTCATCTTTGGGTAGAGAAAATAACACTAACTTTGCCCTCACACTTTCAATAATATCCAGCTGAGCACAGGGTCTACACGACATGATTCAGTCGGGATCTGCTCGATGTTTGTCTTCCTCTTTTTTTTTTGCTACTGTTTGTGTTTGTAAATTTTCCCAGGTGTGTGCGTGTAACAACTGGGCGGGGCTCAAGTTTCACATCGACGTCATGCCGAAATGGCTAAAGACTTGTTATCAAGACGATTCATCTGAAGCACTGAGTCGACTCTTTTATAAATGAATTAATAGTTTTGTTTCACTTTCACAGTGCACTTTCAGATTTAAGCCTTAGCTGGATATTTCACTTCACTTAGAGCTGTATTACAAACTACATGGAAGGTCATTTTCAAAAACCCATAATCGGGTCTCTTTAAGACTACAACTAGTAGCAAATAGCTTTTTCTAAAAGTCAGTAAAGCACCATTAAAATCCTTCTCACAACCATGTGTTCAATCTTGCCACAATATCCTTTGTCTCTCCTCATATTCACTAACAATATCCCCAAAGTTCCACCCAGTTAATAAACTGTAAATGATATAAGACATCCATATAGCGAAACCTCAGTTTTCCATAATTTTATCATAGCGGCCGAAAGCGGTCATATATTAAGTTGACAAGAGGCAGCAGGCAGCGCTGTCATCATTAAAGTAAGTTGGAGTCATCTTGGAATAATTCAGTTGGCAGAAATGACTGCAGGCGTAGAGATGGAAAAAGTGTGCTTCTCTGGTCTCATCACACACGATGCTGCGCTCACTTATTAAAAGTGCAACGGAACGAGGGTATGTGTGGCGGTGGGGGGGGGGGGGGGGGGTGGGGGGGGATTTGTGGATTAATGTACAATTTAGAGCCCTACCTCTAGCACTTTGAATTATTCAGCTCTTTCAGCAGAAGGGGAAGTCTGTGCATACAGAGTAATGAAACCGCGGCGCTGTGGAGAACATTTCAGGTTTTCATAAGAACTAAGAAATTAGGCCATTGTGATATGGGAACACATTGAGCCCATTGCAAGAAAACATCCGATTGCATTACTATTTCAATGTCTAGAAAAAGTAGGTTTGACTTGGTCTTGAAAGCCTGCATCATCTTCGAAGCATTTGAGCCAAAAAAAAAGATGACTCTTTTCTGAGCGCAGCATGTGAGCTGTACTGGTAATAAGAGTGGAAAAAATGTGCATCCCACAATTTTTATGACATTATACAAAAAGGCTATTTTCTCCACATGAGGTGTAATTTTAGCAGCACTAGTATAAGTTGCTCTATTCATCTGCCTAGCGGGAGGCATCAATGTGTCAATGATGTTGTTTAAGGGTCTACATACAGGGCTCTGATCCTGGACCTGGACCTTTAATATTCAATTTCACATTGCCTCAGCTGACATCACCCAAAGCAGCATGATTTTTTAAAGAATTCCCAGAGTTTAAAATCAGGATACTTACAGTATGTTTTTGACTAGTGCATATTCCAACCAGAGAACTTTTATTTTTAAAGAAACACTATTTTTTTTTTTTTGGAAAAGGCTAATGGGCTAAATGCACATATACTTTTAATTTAAGTCAGCCAGCCCCAGGGCTTCCAGTTAATTGTTATCCTATACAAAAATCGCAGTGATTAAGATATGATTCTTTAAAAAACGTGATCATTACTGCCTGATAGATATATGATATAAAGTGAGTATCAGTTCAAACAAGAAGCACTGCATTAAGTTATATTTTTCTGCGCCATGTCTTTAAAATATGTAAATTAATTTTACCCCAGTATTTTCAATGGAATTTCTGCGCTTGCCTGCAGCTGATGACGGCGCCTGCGTTTAAAGTCTTTCCTCTCTTTTTATACTTTAATAACCAAATAGATGCCTAAGTCTATTTAACTGATTATATTTGTATTACATTACAACATCGATGATGTAAAAGGAATCATATGAAATAAAAAACAGTCCCATAAAGCTCTCACCGAAAGTTCATCATTGGCTGAAAAACACTAGCTGTGCATATAGCCCACTGAACATGTCCCCTACAGATAAACAGCTGAGTTGTACTATTTTTAAAATCCATTTTAGGTGAATAATGTTATTAGTCTAGCTGGAGCACTTTTAGCTTAGCTTAGCATGAATTATTAAATCAGATTAGACCATTAGCATCTCGCTCGAAAATGACCAAAGTGTTTTGATAATTTTCCTTTTTAGAGGTTGACTTTTCTGTAGATACACCATGCAAAAACAAATGACAGAAAATGAAAAGTTGCTATTTTCTAGGCTGATAAGTCTAGGAACTATACTCCCATTCTGGCATAATAATTAAAGGAAATTTGCCAACCCAGGCTCTTTCTGATCATGTACCCCATATACATTTCTGGAGAGTGCCAAATATGTTTCAGGAGTTACGTTTTATTTGCAATTTTTGTTTTCGCTAATTCACCAGAGGCCGCTGTGTACACTTTTTGAGATCTCAAATTTCTCTCGCGAGTGCCCTCTGTTATTGTGTAAATCCACTAGAGGCCGCTGTTGACTAAATGACTGACCGACCGATTCCCCCACCCACCCCCTTCCGTAAACCCAACCAATAGTGTTTTCAAAAGCACCGATTGACCAGCGCCAACCCACTTCCTTAAACCCAACCAACAGTGTTTTCAGTGTTTTTGGCAGCCTGGTTTTTACCACTTTTTCGGATTTTACCACATTCTTACTCTGTTATTTAATTGTTTATTAGATTTTTTTGGCTTCTGTTTTTGTCTTACCTGCTTTCTGGAACCGATCTTCGCTGGACTCAAACCCCATCATCACGGTCAACTCTGATCTGCATCTCAAATCCTTCAATGTACACGGCGAGCTACTGGGCAAACCGGTAACAGAGGAAAAGCCGTCCACACAGTCAGCTGGTAAGCATGAAAAGAAAACAGCATCATACCGCCCTATAGCATTTGTTTTAAAGATAATATGAAGCCATACGTTCCTCTCACTACATAATTCACGATCTCCAGAAATGTAGGGCTAGGTCACAATAATAATATGCAGCGCATAAATATTAGTTCTTAATTGTCTCTCACAAATGTCTCAAAGGCTGCAAGATTTAATAAAGAGCCACTTTTAATTTTATGTTGGTCTTGGTACACAATGTAACAACAGATGAGCTTCAAATAGAAGAAAATATCGAAACTCTGGTCGTTTTTGAGAGAAATGCTTAGGGTCTAATCTGATTCAATGATCTATGCCAAATTAAGCTAAGCTAAGCATACTTTCGTCAAATCAGAGATTTGATGACTTCAAAAATGATAAAAGATCCAAAAAGTGGAGCGTTCCATTAAGAGTGCAATAACATAATTTTGCATGCAAAATTCAACTCAAGAATAAGAAGCAAAAATTAAGAAGTCAATCTCTGTTTGTATCCAGAAATCAAGTTTTGAGTACTGAATAGAGTATTGTTGTGTATTCACGTAACGATTGCTTAAATATTCAGATCAGGAAATCTTGACTGGGCCAGCGACAAATATGAGTGTCAGAGTTGTTACTGAACATGTCACATTAAAAAACACATACCGTATTCATTTGTTCATTTTCCTTCAGCTTAGTCTCTTATTTATCAGGGGTCACCACAGCGGAATGAACTGCCAACTATTCCAGCATTTTACCCAGTGGAAACACCCATAGAAACTCATATTCACTCATACACTACCTGACAAAAGTCTGGTCATTAAGCCCAGTTGTAAGAGCAACAAATAATAACTTGACTTCTAGTTGATCATTTGGAAAAGTGGCAGAAGGTCGATTTTTCTGATGAATCATCTGTTGAACTGCATCCCAATCATCACAAATACTGCAGAAGACCTACTGGAACCCGCATGGACCCAAGATTCTCACAGGATTCTGTCACGAAGTTTGGTCATGGAAAAATCATGGTTTGGGGTTACATTCAGTATGATGACATGCGAGAGATCTGCAGAGTGGATGGTAACATCAACAGCCTGAGGTATCAAAACATTCGTGTTGCCCATTACATTACAAACCACAGGAGAGGGCAAATTCTTCAGCAGGATATCGCTCTTTCTCAAACTTCAGCCTCCACATCAAAGTTCCTGAAAGCAATGAAGGTCAAGGTGCTCCAGTATTGGCCAGCCCAGTTACCAGAAATGAACATTATTGAGCAAGTCTGGAGTAAAATGAAGAAGGAGAAGATTGTAGAAGGAGGCATTGAAGATGATACCAAAGAATCTTGATGAACTCTGGGAGTCCTACAAGAATGCTTTCTTTGCCATTTCTGATGACTTTATTAAGTTATTTGAGTCATTGCAGAGATGTATGGATGCAGTCCTCCAAGCTCATACACAATAATCATTCTTTTCCCACTGCACCATGACTATATTTTATAAGTACATTATTTCTGTTAAGTGACGAGGGTTTTGTCTAAGCAAAGTGAGACCTTACTGTCCTAATGAAATAATAATTAAAAAAAATAAAAATCAAGGCATGATCATATATTATTTTGGTCAAATAAGCGTAATCTAGAGGCCTTTGCCTTTCATATAAGCCACTTCTGAAACCAAATAATCAACTAGAGGTCAAGTTATTATTTGTTGTTCCTAAAACTTGGATAGGCGACAAGACTTTTCAGGTAGTGTACAATATGTACAATTTTGTTCATTAAATTCACTTATAGCGCATGTCTTTGGACTGTGGGGGAAACCGGAGCACCCAGAGGAAACCCACGCCAACAAGGAGAGAACATGCAAACTGACCCAGCCGACACTCAAACCTCAACCTTCTTGCAGTGAAGCAACAGTGCTAACCACCAAGCCACTGTGCTGCCCCACACAGTGTTTAAAGACAAACAAAGCCAAAAAAAAAAGTCCTATTAATTTCTTTTTTTATAAAACACCTTTGTAAAGATGCATAACATGTCCTGACATTAGCAATGAAGGTATGATACGGAATGCACAATAATGGAGTCCTGCACAGTAGGATTCATTAATAACAAAAACCTGACAAATCAATCACGTGAACAATGGATTTCCTTCAGATGTGATAGCTTTAGTGGATTTAAGTGGAATAACTGACTCACCACTTCAGGTGTGCATTATTGTATAATAATTCAATTCATTATTCCTTGCATATCCCAAGTTCTTAAGCACTAAACGAACATAACCTAATCATTTGAAACCCCACTGGAGCAACAGAGCAAATTAAATCTAGGAAGAATGTTATATGTAGTTACAGAAATAGGGTCTATTATCTCATTCATTTCAATGGCTTTGACTGGACTTAAAGGAACAGAGTTTATACAATGTGGTAGCCATGAGCCTTTATTCTTTCCTCATTCTAAAGGATACTTCATTTCATTATTATTCCTTTGATAGTCCCTGTTTTCCGGTTATTGACTTCACACGCGCTGGTGGTCTCCTAAGGTGTAGATGGAGAGATAATATAACAAAGCGCGTATGAAAGCGACCCTGTGCTTATGATAATGTCACCTGCTCAATTGCAGCACTGACCTTCTGCTGTCCAGAGAAAACCAGAATAAAAAAGATAAAACAAAGCAAGGGGGGAAAAAACAGCTCTCCATCAAAGTCTCATAACAGCACCCTTGGGCAGAGGTGCTGCTGGCACAAGCATCTTTGAGCTGACCGGAGATCATTTTTCCAGCAGGGTTTCACCTCACACAGAGACTGAGGAGAGGGATGGATTTTTCATGTCTCAGCGCTCTCTCTATGTGCCTGGCGTCTTCCAGCTAACTCCTGTGCCATCTTAATTACGCTTGCTTGCTGGGAAACAGATAGCATGGTGTATGGTTTACAGCTAAATGCATTGCATGGCAGTTTGCTTGCATAAAAATTAATGCGGTTAATAGCAGTCGGCTTAAGTGGCAAGCGCTGTTCTGCACATGATGAAGGAGGGATGATATGCATTTAGTCCACATAAATGGATGCCACGTGAATATGAATTTATTTGAACAAAACACATTTCAATCTAAATTAAATCAAAATCAAATGTGTCAAAATTAGGATACATCAAATCAAACTTAACACAAGATGAAGATTTACTAATTTTGTTGTGTGCTTTTGTCAACATACAATTTTATATGTACAATCTTTTTCAAATACTTCCCGGAAGTGATGTTTAACAGAATAAGGACATTTTCACAGTGTCTTTTTTTTTCTTTTGGAAAAAGTCTTATTTTAATTTGGCTGAAATTAAATCAGTAATGTAATGTATTTTTTTATTTGATGGCATGTCAGCAACCAAGGCTATTTTCATGGCAGGAATATTTCAATAATAAACATTAGTGGTGGGCCATTATCTGCGTTAACATGCTGCGTTTGCGCGAGATTCTTATCGCGCGATAAAAAATATCGCCGTTAATCTATTCTCAAAGTTGGGTTGGGAGCTGGGTCTATTCTACGCAAGCTATGATGACTTTCACCTTGATATTTTAGCGCGGATGTATCCCTGACCGGTGAGCCCTTTTGAATCAAAAGCCCTTCTGAATCAAATCAACAGAATGCCCTTTTGGATCTTTCACTTACTTCGAAGACACTACTGACTATGCAGTTTCACTTTTACTCATGAACACTTCATTCATGCCCCTGTGACAAACTGGGGTATTAGACGCAAATATGGCGAAAAGTCCTACATGATTGTAATAGTTTGATTGCGGTCTTTACATCAATAATGCCACTAATATATGCATACTCCACGTCTTAATTCCATTTCTGTTTAGTTCAGTTATGACTTTAGTCGGATTAAGGTCAACAAAAAAAGAAATAAAATCGCTGTTTCGGTGCCTACAGTTCAATGTAGGCCAACATTTCAAAATTCATGTTTAACTGAATAAACAGTTAGTAAATACAAGTACATCCTATTGAACCTAATTTATTTTCATCACCAATTATCATAGTAGAACCGTTTCTCAAGCAGTTTGTGATGCATTTTGGAAACAGGAGACGAGCCCCTGGTCTAACGTTCTCAAAGACTTATATTTAGTCATTATTTGGGAAGCACACATATTCTAAATGCCTTCAGCAGAATTCAAATAAGCCATTTTAATCTAGACAACCTAGATTAATTCCAAGATTACAGTGGGAATCTAGATTTTAAAAAATATATATAATTATCTATGCCCACCTACAATAAATATACAATTAAAAATCAACAAACAAATGAATACATAAATTAAATAAGATTTTTAGCGTTAACATATAAAAAATACTAAAATCTTCTCTAGTGTCACTTTGCGAAAAATGTCCTTAAGAGAGTTCATTTCATAAAAAAGTCTTCTGCAATCATTAAAAGCAGGACAGTCCAGTAAAATGTGTTTTATAGTAAGGGGAAATGTGCAGTACAAACACTAAGTAGGATTTTCACCTTGGAGCAAAAAACCATGGGTTATTCTTGTATGTCCAATATGACATCTAGTAAAAACCACTTAAAATAGTCTTAAAATTCTGTGTGAGGTTTCAGGTTGTATTTCATATAGTTTATTATTTTCCAATGCATCCCATTCCTCTTGCCACTTGTTTAAAATGTAAACATTGATAAAAGTCTCATCTCTGATGGAGGAATTTGGCATTTGTTCACCACTTGCTTCAAAGAGTCTTTAGCAGCTGCATCAGCTCTCTCATTTCCTGAAAGCCCGACATGTCCTGGAATCCAGCAAAAAATGATGTGATAAAACAGATTTTGTAGTTGGTGAACTTTAGTTAAAATATTATCAATCAAAGGATGATAATTTTTGGAAGATTCCACAACTTGGAGGCATGATTTGGAGTGTGTAAAAATGATAGATTTCTTTTGTTGGACATTTTCTATATATTCCAATGCTAAAAGTAAAGCGCGGGCTTCAGCTGTGAATATATATCTTTAGGCAGACTGATTCCATAACATTGTTGCCCAGTTACCATTGCTGCTGCTATGCCATTTTCCACCTTTGAACCATCTGTAAAAGTAGGGGTTGAGAGTATTGGTGTCTAATATTCCATGGACGCTCCAGGGACAGACGAGTCTTCGCTGAGGCCAGCTTCAAGCCTCCGCTGCTGAGACTGCAGCTCTGCACAAGACGTTTGGCCGGCGGAGAAATTAAAATGGCCCTGCCCAACTGAGTCTGGTTTCTCTCAAGGTTTTTTTTCTTCACTTTCGCCAATTAGTAAAGTTTTTTTTTCCCTCTCCGCTGTCACCTCTAGCTTGCATGATTTGGGATCGGTAGAGCTGTGCATCATTGGATTTGCTCTTCAGTGTTTGGACTCTCAGTAGAGATTATTAAACCACACTGAACTGAGCTAAACTGAACTGAACTTAAACACTAAAACTGAACTACACCGTTTCAATTTACTATGACCTTTTATGTGAAGCTGCTTTAACACAATCTACATTGTAAAAGCGCTATACAAATAAAGGTGAATTGAATTGAATTGAATAATATCCAAATATTGTTGTCTGCATACATTAGGATGAGTTGCTCTTTTCTTCTGATCCATATTGATTATGGGCTTCTTTAATTTCCAATGAGGCAGGGAACTGAAGTGCATTTGACTTAATATGTCCAGGTTTACTGTATGTTTACATTTTGTAAATGTGGATTAATGCGCACACCAAATGGTCTGATGGTTTTTGGTCTACTCTAATACAACTGCACAAGCTGTGGGTTAAAAACTGCAGAATAAGCTGGGTTGTTCTTATTTGCTTTTAATTTAACAGCATACTTTTTGGAGTGAAGGTTCATTGGCTTCAGTGTACAAACTCTGTACAGGTGAAATTAAATCAGTACTTAAACTTTTTATAACTATTTTTAAGGTCAATAATTTTATTAAATCGAGTGAATTAGTATTCCCTTTTTAATTGGCAACAGAACAAACCACTGTAGTCTAATAACTTGACTAATTAACCTAGCTTGCTTAATCCGCAGTCACACTAGAGTTTGAGCATGCAGAATTCTGTCATACTGCGAAAAGAGGCGGGATAAAACAAGATGATTAGACATTTATAAAAGCAAGCGATTGCTCCATATTTTAAATGTCTGTACAGGTCTCACTCAATCACGTGATGCGATTTCACAGGCCAGAGTTCACCAAGCTTGAACTTTGCAAAGCAGCGATGTACAAAACTTGTCGCACAAGCTTGAGTTTCAGGTCTGCTGAATTCGCATCCATGAGAGTGAAAGTCTATATGGCTAAAGTGCTGTGTGACCATGGCTTTAGTTAACCAAATAACCTAGTTAAGTCTTTAAATTGCACTTTGAGCTGAATACAAGTATCTTGTTAAATAAGTAGAGAAAGTATTTTAAGTAGAAAGGCATTTTCAGTGTGAATTGCCAATGTTTGGAAAACAAAGTTTAAAAAAGCAGAGCATTTTTAGACTTAAGCCCTGCTCACAATGTAAGATTTCAGCCAAGATTTTGTCATCTGAGACAAATTTGGGAAATCCTAAAAGGTTCCTGAAATCCTAGGCTAAAATCGGTGATCTTTGATCGTTGGTTTGACATGTTCACAGACAGCCGCTTGGTGCTCGTTGCAATCAGATTTTTCCTCCAACGAAGTTCTGGCAGTGTCAGAAGATTTCAGACACTTTCCTGCAGTGTGACAACAGCTACGATGAGTGTCAATTCAACAACCAATAGGAGCTCTGAATTGAAGCGACTCATACCACAATTTAAATGACCACGGGGAAATGTCAAAACAGTTTTTTTTCTTCCTGGTTTTACTATTGACACATGCTGTGTACAAAGTTGCCGCTACAGATTGTTTGTTTGCTGTGAGGAATCATTTCAGAACGCGGGATAGTGAAAGTGTCAGGGGTGGATGACGTCAAACTCCTGGGCCGTTTTCTTTCATGTTTGGTGCATCTTCATTGTCATTCAGTCTGATTTTTGACAGCTGAGATTTTACAGTGTGACATGGGAGCCATGTTCCTGCAGTCTGACATGCTACAATCGTTCAGCATTATAAAAAAAAAACACAGTGTGAGCCGGCCTTTAGATGTATCTAGATTAGTGTAGACATAGTCCCAGTTATTGATGTTAATCTGCACCTGGTCGTAATTTTATTAATTATCTGATAAACTCTATTTAAATGGCAACTTTATAAACAAAAACTTTCCAGTTTTAACTGATTTTGGAAGTTGGAGAGCCTTTCAAAGGTGACTAACACCCTCAGACAGTAAGTGGTCCAGGTAAAGACCAAAGAGATGAAGACTTTTTGAGCAACATGAAGAGAGTAATGGCTAAAAAAACAACCATTTTCCAAAAATCATTTTAACAGAAGAAAAAACCTAAACAATGTAATTTTTTATCTTGAAATTTGGTGACTTTTTCTAAAATGACACCAATCATTTTATATATTTTTTTATATTTTCATGGCATTTTACAATTCTAAATATACATGTAGGTTTCTATCAGAGTACGCACATCGGCACTGCAAGACGGCGGCGCCCAGCTATGACTTAGGACACTGTTTATATTTCTGCCTCGCTATCTGAATAGTTTCATTTAAAGTGAAGTTTCACAAACTAATTTCGAGAGTAGCGCGTGATATGATTGACTGCAGCTAATATACAATCATTAGTTAGCCAATCAGATTAATCCAAACTCACTATAAGTAGCCTAACTACTCCCTTAACTTCGTTTTCCGAAGAAACCCCCCATCCACACCTTCTCCTCCTTTCCTCCTTTACCACGGGGAGCTCTCCAGAACCACCTGATCCTGTACTCCCCTTACATGCTCTATTGACCAGGCGGAGCCCTGGGCTCAACTATCTCCGAGCTCAGGGTTCTCTCCCAGGACAGCATGCCAAACCTGTTAACATTTGTCAAAAAATATCTAAGTGTGAACTCTTGAAACAACATGCGAATGTGCACTGTGCGGCACATCTAGTGTGCGACCACCTTCAGTGTAAAAGCTTGTAACTTTAAACTAGTGGACAGTTGGCATAACTTTGTTTAGTTGCAGCAGTTTTGCTCCGTGCAGAAACACTGTGTTGAGAAGCCTTTACGATCAATTAACCGTGACGAATTAAAGCGTAGTTAATAGTGAAACCGGTTAATTGTTGCATTCCTAACAAAGAATGGTGAATGGGAATTATTAATGTAATTTTGTGTTGTGTTTGATGGCCCCCAGGAAGAATAGCCACAACCTTGGTAGTGGCTAATGGGGATCCTGATAAATAAATAAAATTTTAAAAATGTCACGGTGATTGGCCCCTAAGACAACAGGAGGGTTAAGAGAATATGGACTGAAAACCTCTATAAGAAATTAATCATTTAATCAGCAGTGTAGGAGCCATTTGTTTACTTTATATAAAGGTTTAATGTATGTTATTAATCATGATTTCTTTCAACTTGGAGATATGCACCCCCTGCAGGCCAGAGGAAGCTCAAAAGCCTGGGTGTGGCCAGGAGAAGAGCCTGCTGGGAGCACGTGGTCTTTAGACCTTACCTTCAGTCTGTTTGGTGGCCAAAGTTGTTTTATTTTGATTATTTGATATCAGTTTTGTGTTCAAACTTTACAATAAATAAAGTTTAATATTATACTAATTTCGAGGGGAGCACGTACTTGACCAGCTGGCCCACATTAGCTAATCATGATCCTCCAATCAAAGGATCCCAAGTCATTATTTCAACCACTATCTTCGTCTGGAAGATAGTCTGGAACCCCCCTCCTCCTCTTTCTCCACCTTTATCCAGAATGGGTGGCACGGTGGCCCAGTGACTAGCACTGCGGAGATAGCATGTTCTTCCTGTGTCCGCGTGGGTTTCCCCCGGGCTCCCCGTTTTCCTCCCACCATCCAAATATGCTCTATATTATAGATAAAACATAAGCCTAAATCTTTTTTCTAATGTCTTACCCTTAGGAAGTTCACCTTTTGCTGAGTTCAGACTGCATGATTTTAGCCCCAATTTTGACTCGCCGACAGGTTGAGAAATCGCTGACACGCCTATTTGGCATGCTAAATATTTGGAGCTGTCGGTGATTCAAATTATAACGTGTGAATGAGTTCTGATTGAAAACAACATCGCCGATCATCTACAGCCAATCAGAGAGCAGCATCCACTAGTGTGGGTATCTGCAAGCCAGCGGGAGGTGGGGGGAGAAGTTAAAAGCGCCCATTATCAGTTTATTTGGACCCAAGAAATGGACGAAAAACTAGTGTAAAGCTGTGGTCACACTGGGCTTTGTGTGCGCGAAATTCTGTCGTACGGCGCTGCGAAAAGGGGCGGGATTAAACAAGATGATTAGACATTAAAAAAAGCGAGCGATTGCTCCATGTTTTACATTTCTGTCCAGAGAGGTCGTGTTTTGATCCTCGATTGGTCTCACGCAGTCAAGTGATGCGATTTCGCAGGTCAGAGTTCACCAAGCTTGAACTTTGCACTGCAGCAACATGCGAAACTTGAGGCATGACCTTGCGTTTCCAGTCTGACTCATTCGCGTGCGTATGAATGGAAGTCTATGGGAGAAAAAGCCCAGTGTGACCGCAGCTTAAATTTGGCAGGAGCACGCGTGTCTGTTTGACGTGTCATCTGAGCAATACCACAACCGGGTCAAAAAGAAAAAAAAGTTGAGGAGAAATTGATAATTCCCTTTAAACCCTTGAGCAAAATAAGTACAATTTCTACTCCACTAAAGGCTTCTTTCTCATTATGTAGTTGATAACAAAATACATACTACGTGACCTCGCGTTGTTTCCATGTTGTTTCTCGCGTGTTTGGTTGTGATACGTAGTTTGGATGTAGTTCTTCCTATTTTAAAGTCATGCAGTGTGAAACCTCCTGTCGCCGATTCATCTTGCAGTATAAACACAGCACGACGGAACGCTAACCCAGATAGTCATGCAGTGTGAAAACATCGGTGACACTACTGCTTTGAAAATCATGCAGTCTGAACTCAGCATTAGCCTCAGCAGCGGGGGAGTTTTGAGATCGACCTGAGCTGAGCAAACGGGTTCTGGGCCTGAGGATCCCTTGAGCTCAGAGCTCTCTCCCAGGACAGCATGCCAAACTTAGTCTAACTAAGGAAGCATCTTAACTCCTCAGCAGACCCAAAATGTGACTAATGTGGAATTTTGATTAAGGATAGTCACAAAAAGCAAAATCAATTAATCGACTACTTAGGAGCATGTTGTGTGGACAGAGAAGTAGTCCAAAGTTCACTTCACTGATGAAAGCAAGTGGGAAAATTATTTTCAGCGTCAAACTTGGGAAAAGAATGAGCCCAAAACCCAAACGGTGGATGTGAAGTGTCAGATTTGGCCATGTTTTCTGAGGCAGGAGCTGTTAAGATCATTAGGATAAGCAAACAGTACAATATTTATGAGGGAACTAGATCTTCTTTCCTCCTAGTTTCACAATGTGACAAAGGATCACCATCATCAGCACTGTGAGCCCAAAAACACGGCAGGGTCACAGCAAGCACACAAGGTCTGTGAGCTTCTTTACAAAGCATAATTGTGTCCCACTTACTCTCAGCTTTCTCTGCCTTTCAGAAGCATATTTCTTCCTTCGGGAGATGAGCGAGTCGGTTCGGCTCTGTCAGTTCAGCACCTCTCCAAACCGAAAGAAAAGAAATCATCAACACATGCTCCTCCACAGTGACCACTCGCTCTCATGCCATCCTGGGAACAGAGAGAGGACACTAAACAAAGACATCTGAAAATATGTTTTCATCTTAATTTATACTCTAGAGACACAGTGCATAAAAGAGATGCATGTGGTAAATTCCACAACACACACACACACACTATGCTAACCGTAATTGGTCAGTATGGATGACTTTTTCCCCCTCCTGTATAGAGATTGGAATAAAACCACATTGTCATTGCTTGTGTTTTATTTATTTATATACACACACACACACATACACAATGGAACACTTGAAGAGCTTCATTACACACACAGACAGAAAGAAGCCCACCAGCAATACCAAACAGGTAATAAGTACTGCAAAGTGTTTTCTGTAAATGGAAGACACTTCAAGATGTGTACGGTTGGATTCTCTTTGTTTTGCTGACAAAACAGACACAAAATCAATAGTCTACAAGCAGGACGAGGTTTCATGTCAAATTTGAGCCCAACCACCATAAGAAGACAATGTTTTGCTTAGATTCAGGGTGTCTACAGATTTTATTGAGTTACATTTAGGATGTTTAAATAGCTTTTTAATCCCAAATGATATTAAATGTAATACCACCAAACCTGCAATGAAAATACACATGCATATGTTGGTGCAGAAAACATTTACTGGCCCTACAAGTTCTTAGTGAAGAAGATTTTTATTTACTAAACCTATATGAAGACACATTTAATTGGGTGAGTGGAGGGCCCTACGAATCTGCCATTATATATCTTTGAAAACAGGTGATAGGTTAAGGCAGTGTTTCCCAACCCTGTTCCTGAAGGCACACCAACAGTACACATTTTCAACCTCTCCCTAATCAAACACACCTGAATCAACTTATCATAACATCAGAAGAGACTCCAACACCTGAAGTTAATGGGTCAGAAAAGGGAGACATCCAAAATATGTACTGTTGGTGTGCCTCCAGGAACAGGGTTGGGAAACACTGGGTTAAGGCAAAGGGGTCATAAAAGAGCATGAGAGAGGACTTTTGAGAACCATCTGTGTCAGAAAGGCATGAAATGTATACAACATATGTCGAAACTGTCATGTATATTTGAAAAGACACATACTGTATGGGAGAGAAGAGTCCAGTTTAGATGTTTGAAACATAGCTACTAGTCATGATTACTAAATGTGAACTGTATGTGGAAAAACGGTAATGATTCTATTAGATCTGTACATTATAAGGGCCAACAAGTAGAGGGGTCTTTAAATAGGGGTAAAGGAGTAGGAGCTGGGAGAGGCCTGTTGAACCAGTAAACAGCTGTGAAAACACAAGGGTGGGAGGAAGCAAGGATAAAGGGGATAGCAAATTTGAGGGACACTGGATTGGCCTGGAGTGAGACTAGAGATGGGTCTGCTTACAGACGTCTCTGCTTTTTTGGGAAATATTCCCATAATGTATATTCTTCTGATATTCATAACCCCAGTCTGAGCTTGATTCATTAAGAGAAAAGCCAGAAACCACATCATGTCAAAACCATAGACTGTAAAATATATGGATGTAGTATCCGTGACGTCACCCGTAGGTTTCTGAAGAAGCCAAAAGAAGCTACCAGTAGGCGTGGCCAACCGTTGCCATTTTGTTCGCGCATCATCGCACCGACCAGGGGGATATCAAATAATGGCAAAGAGGCAAATCGTGAGCGGAGCAACAGACACCTATCATTTTGCTATCATTTTGCTTAGACTGGCTTTTCTATAGGAGAACCGCTTAATTCTTCATTACTTGCGACTCGTTTGTGTTCTGACCACATGTGCTTGGTTGTACACTATATCAATAAAGTGTTCAGCCTTTTAAAAACACTGTTGTAATACACTCAGCCATTTAACATTGTTCTTATGACGTTTTTCTACAGGAGGAAAACGCAAATTACATCCAAATACTTATATAGTCTGTATGTAAATGCAACGTTATTTATGAAATCCAGGCATAACACTGTATGACAACGTTTCAGATGACTGTTCTGGAGCCTACAGCTAATCAATCTGTCAGATTCTGCAGTGCATTACAGTTCTGAAGAAAAATATTAATGATAAATGATCTTAAATAAAACAAATACATTTATATAGATGGTATAAGTATATAATTTCACTCACCTAGGTAATGGAGGCCACGTAAATGGTTTGTGAGCACAATAAAATTTTTGTAAAGAAATAATAATAATTGACATGTCATTAACGGGATTTGAACCAAAGTCAAAAGGTTCAGCACAAGTAGACCAAAAAACCTAAACGGGGTTCATGACCCTTTAAACAAACAAATTAAGTTGAACATTACTAAATTTAACTTATTTGTTTAAACTTAACTCATATCCATTGTTTGTAACCACTTACCTTAAAAAAATTGTAAATCCAAATTAATACTTTTTTTAGTGTGCATTTTTATATTTTCAAAATACTTCACTTTGTAAGAGTTCACACTTAGATATTGCTTGACGCTATTAACAACCCTGAGCTCAGAGATAATTGAGCCTAGGGCTACCACCAGGTCTATTAGCATGTAAGGGGGTCCGAGATCAGGTAGGTCTCGAGAGCTTCCCCTAGTAAAGAAGGAAAAGGAGGAGATGGGGTGGAGGGTGGGATTCTTCCAAAACGAAGATAAGGCAGTAGGGTGAAATCAGACTATTTATATTAGGCTTTGATCAATCTGATTGGATTATTGCTGATTATGGATGAGAGACGAGCCACGATCAATCATTTTATGTGCTCCTCTGCAAATGAATTAAAAAACTTCACTTCACTCTCTGTTTAAAAATACTTCATTCATTCAACTCAAATTATAAACTGTTTTCTTCAGCTGGACCGATAAACAAAGCTCAAAATTTACTGGAATTGAGAAATTCACTGGTAGTGTCATTGTAAACATTATTGATGATTTAACATTTCTGTGGCAGAACAGTATATAACCAAAATTAATGTAAAGAAATAATTATAATAGACATGTCAGATTCGAACCCAAGTCAAAACATTCAGCACAAGTACCAATCAACCTGTCTACAGTAACTGAGCTATTCAGGACTACATATTGAGGTCAGTTTTGATATTTGTATCAGTCAACATATGTCATGCTTTGGTTGTTGACTCGTGTTAACTAGTTAACTAGTCCATGTACTTGTGTTTACACATTTCTACATACTCTCCGCTGATATTTTCTCAGAATAGCTCTAAATGACAAAGCAATGATTTATCGCAGTTGGTCAAACCATGATTTTTGTAGTTGAAGATTCATGTTAACCTGTGCCTTTGGACTCGTGTTAATCTGTGTCTACAAAGTCACACACGAGCAGATATTTTCCAGTCTGTGGTACATTTCATGTCACTTCCGATGTGTCGTACATTCCCTTTTAATA
The DNA here is from genome assembly GCF_903798145.1 of Danio aesculapii. NCBI lineage: Eukaryota > Metazoa > Chordata > Actinopteri > Cypriniformes > Danionidae > Danio > Danio aesculapii. Next base: position 49,505,254 of record NC_079448.1, on the reverse strand, counting down.
ACAAATCTGTAATTGTAAATTTGTTTCGGGACTGGTAAAAGTGTTTTGCATCTCGTTAATTTTTTTTTTTCTAAAATGTAAATTTGTTTCGTCCTTGGTAAAGATGTTTATACCATGTAGACTTGACATCATGTTCACGATTACAGTGTACGAGTGGCCCTCGTTAAAATATTGAACACATTGATGCAGTATGTCTGGTGTTTCTGTCTGTTCCACATCCTTTAGAAAGTCTAAACACCAACCACACGTGTAAAGCAAAACCGCGTTAAGCTACTCATGTGTTTGCCACAAAACTGGCAAAACATCCTATGACCGCAGTCCATGTTCGGTCACCGTAAACTTTATTTATGCCACATACTCCACAACACAAATTTACCGCGCTCACCACCAACAACAACAAAACTTTTCCCGCGTCAATTCCGGTGTGTGGTACATTTCGCATCACTTCCAGTGTGTGGTACATTCCCTTTTCGTAAAGAATCTGTCATTGTAAATTTGTTTTGGGACTGGTAAAAGTGTTTTGAGTCTTGTTAATTTTTATTCTAAAATGTAAATTTGTTTCATTCTTAGTAAAATTGTTTCCCTTGTAATTTTGTCTTATGATGGGTAAAAATGTTTTTCAAAATGTAAATTTGTCTTGAGCTTCGTAAAAGTGTTTCACACTTTGTAATGTTGTTGTGCACTTCCCGGCCACCCTAGGATGAGAAGACAGGGTGAACTTCTTTAACAATGCAGACTACTTAGCATCCCTGTTGATATTTCGGTAGTTATATGAATTGCATAAATTCTACTAAATATTTTTAAAAACTTATCTAGTTTAGCCAGCACATAAGACTAAGCCCCATTCGCCTCAGGTTTGAATGAAATGCACAACACATGTCATTATGACTCTCATTTATGCTTCAACAGATCAAAAGAAATTCACCTCTCTCATCCCTGTTAGGGATTCACTTCCTTCAGTAATTACAGGATAACCCAGTAATTAGCTTGCGTTTGATGAATCAGCATCAAAAACAATGAGGAAATTAGGAAAGATGAAGAAAAAAAAAGAGAATTGAATATAGTGAAGGTGTAATGCCTTATTTGCACTATGATTTAAATCATAAAGCATCTAATTTGTATTTAATTACAGGCAACGTTCACGCATACCAATGCTGCCTGCTTGCTAGAGTCATTTGCAGTCATTGAGTGGATTACCGCTCTCTCCAAGTGAGTCCAGAGCAAAGCAATATCTCCCAGAAAGTCTTTAAAGGTTAGACAAGGTTGAAATGACTCAATCTTTCACCTCATGCGAACCGCTAATGTGTTCTGCATCTGCGGAGGGAATATCAGAGGGGAACTGGCCAATCATTTAACTCTTAAGTGATCAGTATTTCATGTCTATTGACAATCGGTGGTCATTATGAAAGCATAAAGTGCGAAGATATTACACGGGAAGGAGTGTTCTCGATTAAACCCGGCTCTCTTTGCCAAGCTTGAATAGGAATGACACCGATATGAATATTTCACAGTCTTCTGGGATTCTTGTCCATGTTTCTGCCGGGCTTTTGGGCTGAGGAGGACTCTTGCATAATGGGGTGATGCATGATGCATGAAGTCCAGACACCACATGGCTTTATGAGGGAAAAGTGAGTACACTAAAATAAAATTGAAGGCCATATGAGGGTTGTGAAAGGTCTTTAAGTAGTTTATTGGGTGTTTGGTACGTAATGATTTTTATACTGTATTGAATGCACTGAAATATATGGTTCATTGGATTTACAATTTTTTTTTTAGCCTAAGTGGTTGCAAACAATTCATTTGGGCTAAATTTAAAGGGTCACGTAACAACAAAACACATTTTTTGAGATGTTGACGGTCATATGTCCCACGTTGCTAAAACTCTATTATCACATATATTTAGCTAGCAAGTGAAAATTGTTTGCTTTTTGCGTTATTTAGAGAAAATAAGAAAATTAGAAATTTTGAAGCTACGTCACAGCGTTGAGATCATTGTTTAAATTCCAGCGCAGAGATTGGCTGTCTGTACCAGCCGGTACAAAGTTATGTCATTGAGTTTTCAGCACATCTGTTCGTTAATTCATGAGAAAGAGTTGGTTTGAACCAATCAGTACACTCTATTGTGAACAATATGCAACTTCATTAATATGCATGATATAGCTTTGAAGGCTCCTTTTACCTGCTACAGTGTTTAGAGAGACGCCACGTTTTGTTGCCAAACGTAATTAAAACAAGTAGAAGAAGAATTGTTTGGAGACATGGGTCGTCAGTTTTGAGTTTATAAATGTGCCGAAACAAAAGTTTTGTTTCTATTTCCCCACAATGTTGGATTACAGCTGCTTGCTAACACGCAACAAAAATATGTTTGTAAGGAACATTTTTTACCCAAGAGCTTTTCGCATCTGGAAATGGTGAAATCCTGATTTGCAACTCGTCTTCTTTAAAAAAAAGACGTGGTTTCAGTTTGTGTTGATTGTCCTGTCTCTTTGAATTTGGTAAGTGTGTGATAAATTTTCTTCGTTCATGTTTATTTAGGTAGCAAAATTAGTTAGTATCATCAGCAGTACTCTTTCAGTTTTTGAAGACATACATTAGTCAAAATTATTAAAATTAGTTATTAAGTTTACAGTATGATCACTACAGTATTATGGACTGAAAATCCTACACTTCCACAAAGCTCTCAGACTGCTATAAATGCTGCTCTCCGAATCAGTCTATCTCCACTGAGTCTGTGTCGCCACTGAAAAAATCAGTTGTTGTGCACGTACTGAAACTCCCTCCTTCATGCAAACCCTCTTTCGCCACTCGACACTTCCACCTAAACAATGCTGGACTCACCCACTTTTGTGCATTTTTACATTTTCAAAATACTTCAAGAGTTCACACTTAGACATTGCTTGACGCTATTAACAACCCTGAGTTCAGAGAAAATTGTGCCCAGGGCTACCGTCAGGTCTATTAGCATGTAAGGGGGTCCGAGATCAGGAAGGTCTCGAGAGCTCCCCCTAGTAAAGAAGAAAAAGGAGGAGATGGGGTGGAAGGGGGGATTCTTCCAAAACGAAGATAAAGTAAGGTGAAATCGGACTATATATAGTAGGCTTGGATCAATCTGATTGAATTATTGCTGATTACGGATAAGAGACCAGCCGTGATCAATCATATCATATGCTCCTCTCCAAATGAATTTAAAAACTTCACTTCATTTTCTGTTTAAAAATTCTTCATTCATTCAGCTCAAATTATAAACTGTTTTCTTCAGCTGGACCAATAAACAAAGGTCAACATTTACTGGAATTGAGAAATTCACTGGTACTGTACTTGTGGGTCCCCACTAGGGGTGCACAATATATAGTTTCAAACATTGATATCGCAATGTGAACATTCGCAATAGTCACATTGCGAGTATATGGAATATTCATTCATTCATTTTCTTTTCGGCTTAGTCCCTTTATTAGTCCGGGGTCGCCAAAGCGGAATGAATCGCCAACTTATCCAGCACATGTTTTATGCAACGGATGCCCTTCCAGCTGCAACCTTTTACTGGGAAACATCCACACACACTCATTCACACACATATACTACGGATAAATTCACCTATACCACATGTCTTTAGACAGTGGGGAAAACTAGAGCACCTGGAGGAAACCCACGCAAACACGGGGCGAACTTGCAAACTTCACGCAGAAACATCAACTGACCCAGCCGAGGCTCGAAGCAGCCACCTTCTTGCTGTGAGGTGAACATGCCACTCACTGCGCCACCGAATATTGAGTCTGGATTATAATTTATTATTTTGGAGGTGTTTAGTGAGGTCTGTGACTGAGGGTTTTAAAAGCATTCAGGCCTTAGAAACTATTGTTTTTAACACTGACAAATTAGTAACGATAAATTCTATTGAATTGTTTATAAAACGAAGACTACGCAGTGTTATTTTACATTTGATTATTCAATTACTTTATACCTGAAACCTCACCTCCTTGAAAAACCATAAAATGCTGTTTATATAATTTGTATCTTTTTCTTTATTGAATTTATCTATGCTTGTAGAGTGTTTGTTAGGATGCTTTCACACCTGTTTTGTTCTGAAACACGGATTAAAATTGTTACAATGTTGCACTGTGTACTTGGTGCGGTACGCTTTCACACGGTTAAGTTTCTTAATGGACCAAAAGAGCTAAAACAAGTCACGTGTAAGTAATCTCTCCTCACATTATATACATATAAATAATTATTTTGTATATTTTTGTATTATATGTACAGTATGTGTGTGTTTTTTGTGTGGTCATGCACTCTCAGAAATAAAGGTACAAGAGCTGTCATTGGGGCAGTACCTTTTCAAAAGATAAATAATTGTACCCAAAGAGTCCAC